>NW_015387383.1:138247-163734 GCF_001527695.2 Protobothrops mucrosquamatus
AAATGCAGTGAAGACCTAGAGCGGTGGAGCAAATGCATACAAGGATCCATCTTATAGTTTGTTAGTTTATTACATCTTGATCCTATAAATGTCCAATCAATCCATATTATGCATTGCTAACTGTGAGGACAACTAACCAGTGGAACAGCTTGCCTTCAGAAATCGTGGGCGCTCCATCACTGGAGGTTTTCAAGAAGAGGCTAGACAGTCATTTATCTGAAATGGTATAGGTCAGTGGTGGCGAACCTATGGCACGCGTGCCAGAGGCGGCACTCGGAGCCCTCTCTGTGGGCATGCGTGCCATGCCCCGGAGATGGCAACCGTCCTCTTCAACCAGCCGCCCGCTAACTTGCTAAGGTCCCACGTGGCCGGATGCATCCCAGCACCCATGCGCTTGCTGGCCTTTGCGTGTGGGGGCCAATGGTGTCAGGCAGCAGCTGCCCCGGCCCCTGCCTCGCCTTGCCCTGTGACATGGCACCCCCACCCTGCCTCGCCTCTCCCACAGAACCAGCCTCCTGCCCACTGCCCACCCATCAGAGACCCTGGATCTCCCCCAACTCTGCCCAGCCCCCACAGGCATCCCTCCCCAGGAGCAACATCGAGCTCGCCATGCCCACCCTGGCCATGCTCATCCGTCTGCCATGACCACTGTAGCGACGCCCACCCAGCAAGCCACGCCCACCCAGCACCCGGCAATACATAAGTGGGTTTTGAATTGAAGTTTGGGCACTCGGTCTCTAAAAGGTTCGCCATCACTGGTATAGGTTCTCCTGCTTGAGCAGGGGGCTGGACTAGAAGACCTCCAAAGTCCTATTCTATTCTATTCTATTCTATTCTATTCTATTCTATTCTATTCTATTCTATTCTATTCTGTTCTGTTCTGTTCTGTTCTGTTCTGTTCTAGCCTAGCCTAGCCTAGCCTAGCCTAGCCTAGCCTAGCCTAGCCTAGCCTAGCCTAGCCTAGCCTAGTCTTATTTAGGATGAGTTGCACTATACTGCCTCGATCACACAAGGCCAACATTATTCTACCAGTTGTGCTGCACACACTGTCGTGGATTGTCCAAGATTCTAGCAGTGATGTGAGACTTCTTTCCAAAACCTTAGACTCCCTGTCAGCCTCAGAACTTCATTAGCACATTCTCTCTCTTGTTTGAGATAATAAGATAAGACTTTATTACAGCTGAGGGCATCCAGACCTCTACTTCAGAGAGTATTAAAACTTCTGTTCTAATTAATTCCTCCTGTACTGGTGTTCCCATTGAAGAAACTTCCTGCCACATACCTCTGTCCCAACTTTCTAGTTTCGGCTAGCATTTTATTCAGCTTAGCTAGGGGAAAAGCTTTCAAATGCAAATTTGTTAGCACGCTACTCTGAAGCGTTTGATGACAAGAAATACCCTCAGGATTGCTGGGATAACACACTTCACAAGGTTTGCTAGAATATTACCTTCTTTTAACCCTTCAAGGCTGCCCAGATCAGGAAACAGACTCAAGGAAGAAGACTTGAACCAAGCTTTATCTCAATATCTTTATTAACAGAATCTTGCAAGGCAGCTTGTATTTTTCCCTCTCTTCAGAGAGGAAGGGAAGAATCAGCTTGATTTTTTTCCTTAACAGAGGTAGCCCTCAACATATGACCAACTTATGGCCCAAAACTTCTGTTGCTAAACAAGACAGCTGTTATGTCTTGCCCTGTTGTTAATTTAGTAACATGGTTGTGATTTTACTTGTCAGGAGGTCACAAAAGGGGGGGGTGTCACATGACCTTGGGACACTACAATTGTCATAAATGACCACCTCAAGGTTGACTCAGTCTTCCACCCGTCAGTAAAATGAGGACCCAAATTGTTGGAAGCAATATGTTGACTCTATAAAACACTTCAAGAGGGCTGTAAAGCACTGTGAAGCCGTATGTAAGTCTAAGTGCTGTTGTTATTGCTATCGCTAAATACACACCAGTTGCCAAGCAATGATTGTAAGTGTGAAAAACAATCGTAAATCACTTTTTTCAGTGCCATTTAGCCATTCACTAAATGAATGGTTGTAAGTTGAGGACTACCTCTACCATCTTCTTTTCTGGGGCTTATAGAATGTTTCTGCTGTTTTGGTGAATGACTTCTGAATATTTCTCTGAAGTGACCTCTTTCTACATCTTCACAGAAACCAGGTTGAGCAGAGGGCTTTTGAGAATTCTCAGTGCCTTTGTTGAAAACCAGTTTGATGTGGTATCAAGCGAGAAGACAGGACACCAGGTGGAAGTTCTAGTCCCACTTTAGGCACAAAGCTACCTGGGCAGTCTTGGGCCAGTCACTCTCTCTCAGCCCCAAAATGGAGGCAATGGCAAACCATTTCCAAAAACTGTAGAGATGAGTCCAGGCATGAGTCGAGACTGACTAGAAGGCACCAGAAAAAAAAGTACCTTTGTTATAGTTCCCAAACAAATCTTCCCTTGAATGTGCTCCTATAGCAAGATGCACAGCAGAGACAAATACATGTTTTATGTTACTAAAATCATACTTTACCAATGGTGCTGAGCTATTCATTGCTTGGTAATTTTAAAAATGGTATCCATAAAAGCCCGCTATCAGGTTTGCTGTTAACTGATTTCCCAAAGCCTAAAAAGGAGGATGGCACTTTACACAATATTACCAGTTTGGAATATCTGTCCATTCTTCTTTTATTAGTCAAATGGTATCCACCTCCTCAGTTCCTCAAAAAGCTCTTAACAAGAGGTTCAAGGAATCACCACTCTAATGAACTTAGAGATAAATGGGTGCTAAAGTCAACGTATCCAGTTGTCCAGATTTCTGTAACCTAAACACACTTTTTCCCTTTTAGTCAAGTGAAGATTAATAAGACTGTGGGAATCTATATTCTTGGTTATAGCAACTGGCTTGAAATTTACATTACTCTACAACTATGAAGAATATCTGTTCTTCGATAGAAATGCTCAATTCTTTTTGTCTTTCTTCCACTTTAAAATAGTTTTTAAAATGGGGGGCGGTGTGTGTGTGCGCAGGATCTTGCTTTTTTGTGTAATGTAATCTGCCAGGAGCTGTAGCCAGATGCAGAGGAAGCTACTCAGGACTAATCCTTGCCTAAATTCCCACATCTGAGACTTTCTGTGGGTTCAAGTTTCCTTTCTCAAATCTCAATGTAGGCCAGTGCAAACATTTTTAGTATCATCTCTCATAACCACCAGAGTTCGACCACGCAAACAAAAACAACTCCTCCCCATAATCATTGCAGCTATTGTCATACTGATTGAGAGCAGCAGAGGGCAGTGTTAAAAACATTATTCCGAATGACATCACAATAGATACCATTCAACAATATTCATCTCCTAGAAGTTGAGGGAGGAGCCCAAATCTTTCCCACTGAAATATTACTCTTCCTATGTTATTTTTAACTGTACACAAGATATGTTCTAATCTATTCTACATGCCTTACCATAACAGGAAGCACGCTAGTTTAAAAGAATAAACATATTAGTAAGTAGATCTTCATAAATCTATTTGGTTTTTAGCAAAGGTAATTTATAATGTGCATTTTACCTTATGGAAAGTATGCATATGTTTATTATATTTTCCCTCCTTCCCTCCGTGTGTGTGTGTGTGTGTGTGTGTGTGTGTGTGTGAGAGAGAGAGAGAGAGAGAGAGAGAGAGAGAGAGAGATGTATATTATGTGTTAATTTATAGTCCACTTTGCTATATTGACTTAATAAAGATTGCTTCCTTGACAGAAAGATATTGGCTTAAAATACTGTTGAAATGACACTTGCTTTTTAGTGTCTCTTTATGGATGGCTGGATAAGTGGATTTACTTAACTATTTAATGTATGCTTGATATGCTGTAGTCATCTGAGAGAATTCAAGACAACCTTTCTGTCAAAAAAAGAAGAAGAAGAAGAAATACAGACAAAAGTATGTTGTAATGTAGAGTTTCTTTAACTTGTCAACCAAGGCTTGCCAGTTCCAGCTGAAACCAATGCTGGAGATCCCCAAGCCTAATTCATATGAGCTTGTGGCACATCTGTAGATGTGAATGCACATATGTATATGTGTACGCATACGTGCTAGAAGCCATATTAAATTGTGTGTGTGTGTAGTTAATTAATATAATTTGCTACTAAACAAACTATCCAATTTGCAAAACTAATTATCCATTTGCATATACCAGGGGTAGGCAACCTTGGCTCTTTTATCACTGCTAATCTGAGATAACAGTAGAATCTTGGAAACATAGCTGGCTCAGGAATTCTGGGAGTTGAAGTCCACGAGTCATAAAAGAGCCAAGGTTGCCTACCCCTGGCATATACCAACCATTCCCTCTGTCAGTACAAGTTATTCTGAGTAGAAACCTACCATCCCACCCACACAAACAAAAACAGGATACAAGGAAAGAGTTAATTCCAACAGTAGAGCTGCCAGATCTGCGCTGCAGAACATGCAGAGAACGTCTAGGTGGCAGCAAAGAGATACTAGACAGCTTTTCCCAGCCTTCAACTGGTCATCTGCAATGTTGCAGCTCAGATCTGGTTGCCCTGTGTATAGGAAGTCAATGGGGGGGAAAAAAAGAACCAAACTGGAACAAAGGGAGAAAGGGGAAAGGGGAATGGGGCAAGAAATAAAAAGAGGGAAACTTCAAGACAGGGGTCTCAAAACTTGGCAACTTTAAGAATTGTGGACTTCAACTCTCAGAATTCTGAGATGGTATAGTTCTCCTGCTTGAGCAGGGGGCTGGACTAGAAGACCTCCAAGGTCCCTTCCAGCTCTATTCCATTCCATTCCATTCCATTCCATTCCATTCTATTCTATTCTATTCTATTCTATTCTATTCTATTCTATTCTATTCTATTCTATTCCATTCTATTCCATTCCATTCCATTCCATTCCATTCCATTCCATTCTATTCTATTCCTCAGCCAGCCAGGTTTTAAGATGTAATAGTCACCAAAGAGCCCTTTCAAGCAGTTTAGATAATATTGAAGGCAAGCTCACTATTACAGTAACCCCTTGTCCTTTGCTTTGCTTTCAGCAGCTTCTTCGCTATTTACCAGCTACTTTAATAACATCTCAATTCATTGGCACTTATTTGGGGAAAAGAACTGTCTGTTCAAAGGGAGAAGTAGAAAGGAATCAACAGTTCACATATTCTTCCTTTGTATTTACTTACTTGAAATATTTATAAACTACAGTACCTCTAAAGATCAGAATCTCTTTCTAAGTACGTAATTGCAATACATCATTCAGAAGCATTTTAAAAACATGGTCATGTAAACAATCTATACTGCATGAACCAACAATAAATACAAGTCAGTATTCAACTTGGTAAGAATATTATGGCCCTAAAAGTACAAAACTTTTTTTTTTGTAATTGATCTGGCATTCCAAGCAGCGTAAAGGAATATCCCAGAAACCTGTCCTTTGTTCCTGTCTTTACTATCTGCTTCAAAAAGGCATCATTCATTCATATCAGTGTATGCAAATGCCAGGGTTACAATTTGGCTGTATCCCAACAGCATTCTGCTGCCTTGTGACCAAGGAGCTGTATGGAGACCTAGACAATGCAGATAAGGCCATTAATGCAGATGTGGATGAGAGAAGATTCATTTCCCCAAGGCACCATTATGCTCTATGGACAAAGTAAATGAGCTGCAACTGATAAAACTGATGAAGGGGCAAAATCTACTCCTTCCAAAAAAAAAAAATGGAAGTCACAAAATGAGACTGAGAACACCTTGTAATTTTCTGTTGTGCATCAAATGGTTGCAATCAACTTCTGAGGGCACAACGCCACTTTGTTGTTTTGGTTATCCAGACTTCAGTAATCAGGAAACTGATTAGTTCAAGTTCTTCTGATAGGGTCCTCATTCGTTATGTGATTTGGGATGCCCTGCTGTGTCCACATCTTTTCTTTCCTCCCACTCTAATGGTGATTCTTTTTGCCAACTCTGGGTTTGATCTGTAGTGAGGGCTGCTTTTCAGCCTCAAGGTCTATCACAGTGTTTCTCAACCTTGGCAACTTTAAGATGTGTGGACATCATCTCCCAGAATTTCACAGCCAGCAAGCTGTGAAACAATAGTGTATCACCTGAGGCTCCAAATCTAAATGAACAGTGAGAACAATCAACCAGAGGAATGACTTACCTTCAGAAGTTGTGGGTGCTCCATCACCAGAGGATTTTTAGAGGAGACTGGACAGCCACTTTCTGGAATGGTATAGGGTCTCCTGCTTGAGCAAGGGGTTGGACCAGAAGACCTGTAACGTCCCTTCCAACTCTGTTATTCTGAAGCTCCTGAATCTTTCAAGAACTCTTACAATTGCCATGGGATGTAATTATGTATATACCAGGCAGTAAAATTATTACACATCTGAACTATATTATATTAATGATACCTAAGGTGTTTGATTTAAAATTAGATGAAATTTTTGTCCTGACCCTGCAGAGTTCCTTAATTTAACCCGAAGCACAGTACATAAAGGCATACAGCCTAAAAACGTATTAGTCTCATCTGGCACAGCAGGCACAATGGAATCTAGATAAGTGTTAATTATGATTCATATTGCTCTGTGCGTGTTAGGCCCAAGGAACCAAGAATGACACAAGGAGTTACTTCAGAGTAGTTTCTTTATTGTTGCTCATCTATAGACAGAAATCTTGCCAGACTAAAGCTGCAGAACTATTAGATATTCTGCAAACTGCTGGGAGGGGGATTTGCCTTCAACCTTTTCATGCATACAAAGATGCCAATTTGGGGGGGGTATCTCTTCATTTCCTGAGAAAAAGCCCTCTTCCTCCTCTATAACTTCATTCCACCACAATGGGTCAGATTAAATGGCTGCCACCCAACAACGTTATGGATGAGATGAGAAGGGAATCTGTCTAGTTCATTCCCAGAAGGATCATGTTGAGAAATGTCTCATCTTCCCTGTGGATTCCTTCAATTCATCAATTGTGATAGAGGTAAAGCGAGCGATTCCCCTTCATTCCTGACAACGATCATTTTTCTATTGTTGGTAGTTTCAAGTATCAAAACTATTTTTAATGGCTTGGACACTTTTTGTCTTAATCTAGTGGCAACCGTGTACTTTAATTATTAGCAGTATTTTTACAATTTAATTCAAGATTTAGATAGAGAGCCGGTTAAGTTCATAGAGTCAAAAACTGGCATCAACTCGTAGTTTGACAGAGAATCTACTGAGTTATTAAATGGATTTCTGTGGAGGAACTCTGGTGCAGTCTGCTCAACAATGCATGAAGAAAAGAGTTGGAGGTGTAAAAAAATGTCAAATAGCTTTCTCATATGCATTAAACTGTTAATAAAGACAAAATGATCTTTATGTTTTGGGTTTTTAATGTCTCTTTTATGAAAGTAACCAGCAGCTTTGATTCACGATTCGTTGGTTTCCGAATGATGTGTCATTACTTAGAACATATCAAGAATAACTTGTAGACAAACCACAGAGCCTGGGGGAAATGGTGGCAAAGTGAAGAGGAAACTCTGAGTTTTTTCTTATTTGAGGGCTGTTCACGATAGGAATTTCTCAGCCATGCGATGAACTGAGGATCACACCTGATAAAGTCAGGACTAAAGGAGAGGGAAGCACTTGAACAGGTAATTCTTTTTCTGCAGCTTTTCTTTCTATGTTTCTTTTGTTCCTTTATATATTTCTGTACTTGTTCATGTTTTAAAAATCTATATAAATAAAAATGTAAATGTTCGTTTGTTCAAAATCTTAAATCTCTGAAAGTTCTTCACCGATTGCTTTGAAATTTTGACACAACGTTGCATTCGAATACACACATGTTTTTATATACCTACTATTATATAGATGTCACACCTGTGACAGGTAAAAACATGCTTTTTTTTTGAAAAACAGCACCATCTGTTGGACGTAAATTTAACCAGACTGAGCCACAGCAACGTGTGGCCGGGTACAGCTAGTTAATAATAAAAACAAAAACACTTTGAACAATGACATTTAGGGCTCCTAAAGTAGAAAAGAGAACTAAATAATCCTCAGCTTTTCTCAGGAATTAAATTCTACATGAGTACATCAAATTCTTCAAGAGGCATCCTCCGAGGAAGTAGTGTGACCTCTTTAAGCTATGCTTAAAAGAGAAGTGTTGGGTTCTCCCAAAACATAGTCAAGTAGAGCAGTGGTTCTGAACCTTTTCTTCACCATGCCCTCCTTTAAATACAGTTTGTGGCCATGGCCATGGACCCCCAAGACTTAACTCAAGATGTAAATCTTAACATTTCTTCAAGCCTTTGCAGACCCCCTGGGACAACATCCTTGGGCCTCAGGTTGAGAACCACTGAACTAGAGCTTTTCCACAGAGTAGAAGGACTAAGTCTTACTACCATCAAAAAAAATGGTTTCCAGAAAAACAAAGCCCAATGTAAAATATAAGAGTGCTCTTTTCTCTTCCATCTTTCTATCCATCAGGGCAGCAACAACTAAACAGCAGGGCAGTTTTCGAATTGTTTTGACTTGCTGTGCTTTTTTTTTCATTTATTGAGAACATGTTGAGCTTAGAATGTACACAGATTACCTTGCAGTAAAACTGAGAGAGAAGCAAACAATAACAGCATTAAAATGGTGAATAAAAATGCCACTAAGCAGACAAAATACAGAATGTACACTAAATATATGCCAAATATTAACATCAGATAACACTACACGTCAGAAGACTGGATGAATAAAAATACTTTTACAGGAATATCAATAGCAAAGGATCTCTAGCAGTCTGAATGGTGCCAGGTTGAGAAAGAGCAGACTCACATTTCTTAGGAAAGAGACACTACTTTTATTGCTGCGTATCACGATCACACTTTGTAGTTCACCATAGAGTTAGCTCTGTTTTCTAAAGGCTGATCTTAAGAGCAGAAAGAAAAGAAAAGTGATCAAGGGATTGGAACACCTTCTTCTCTAATTATCAATTACTCTATGCCTATATGATTGGTTAATTAACACTCATAGTTAACAGCTTAAAAGTGTCCAGGCACAAAGCAATGTTGGTAATAACAAAAGCATTGTCACTGGTAAACTTGTGAAATGATAAAAGCCCATTAGGGGTAGTCCTTGACTTACGATCACAGTTGAGCCCAAACTTTCTGTTAGTAAGTGAGACATTTGTTAAGTGAGTTTTGCCCCATTTTACGACCTTTCTTGCCACAATTGTTAAGTGAATCACTGCAGTTGTTAAGTTAGCAACACGGTTGTTAAGTGAATCTGGCTTCCCCATTGACTTTGTTTGTCAGAAGGTCACAAAAGGGGATCACATGACCCCGGGACGCTGCAACCGTCATGAATCAGATGCCAAGCGGCCAAATTTTGATCACATGACCACAGGGATGCTGCAATGGTCGTAAGTGTGAAAAATGGTCATAAGTCACTTTTTTCAATCTCGTTGTAACTTTAAACGGTGACTGAATGAAGTGTTGTAAGTCAAGGACTGCCTGTATTCTGATTCAGATGAAACTGATTATAATTTACCAGATTTTGTAGAGTAACTGAAGATACCTAAAAGTTATGTTTTACCTACCCCTATACAAATTGTTCATTCCAATGTAATGTTCATCTATTAAATATATATTTCTTTACAGGAAGAAATAGATTAGTTAGAATTTTATCCTTTTAAATACAACAGTAATTTTTTTAAATTTTACTCTCAAAGTTTTGTTAAGTTTTTACATTTCTAAATATGGTTAAAAGGTATGAATTCAATTTTTTTTCTTTTTGTTCCCTTTTTTCTTTTTGTTCCTTTACTATTGAAGGAACTACTATTCAGTTGTCTTTTTTTCAGTCATAATTATTAGCAAAAACTTTTAAAAGTGTGAGTCCTGCTGAAAAAAAAAGAGAGAGAGAAATAACTGGCGATTCTACAATACGTATTATTTTTCCTGTCTTAAAAGTTAGTGGCAGATCTTAATTTTTACGGTATTCAATCCCAAAGTCCTTTCTTAATAAAAAAAAGAATGAGAAAGTTAACTCAGCAAAGTGAGTGTGTACCTGAACAGGCTGATTTGCATTATTGAGTAATGGTTGCTATGTGATACACTCACCCAGCATAACCCATAAATGGGTCATTTTCACTCTTGAAAAGCTATTTAACTGACAGCTGATTTATGCAATTAGCACACTGAAAGCAGTTCCCATTAATGATACATCTTAATTATCTATATAATGTTATTTATGTTCCACTTGTAAAGTCCAGTCTGGTAATTAAACATGGAATGTTAAGAGATTGAGGATGGGGGGGGAGGGGGGGTAAAGGGAATGGGGCCAAAGAGAATTCCTCAAAGAAGAATAACAGAAGGAAGACATATATTTTGGAAATTGTAAAGAAAACTAACCAGCAACTATTGAGGCAATTTTTCTTAATGTTTTTGATCATACAGAGATTGGATTGGGGGAGATAGCAACAGCATTTAGCAATAGCTTTTAGGCTTATATACCTGTGGCATAGCTTTACAGCACTCGCTGGGTGATTTATAATGTAAACCTTTATTTGCATATTGCCCCCAACAATCTGGGTCCTCATTTCACTTCACTCGGAAGGATGGAAAGCTGAGTCAACCTTGAGCCCCATCAAGAGCGAACTGCAGGCTGCGGGCAGAGTCTGCCTGCAATACTGCACTTTAACCACCGCCCCACCAGGGCTCATAAATATCTTCCAAACAATTAAAACTGAAAATAACAAGCACCAGGAACATGAAGTTGGGTTTCTATGTGGACCAAGAAAATAGGTGGCTTGAACCCAGATGTAGACAAGGGACAAAATGTCTTACATTGGAAAACAGATTAGCACCTTTTGTATACTCTTTTTTTTATACACGTTTTCTTTAGTTTCTTATCTTTCCCTCAAATTTTTGAGTCCCAGGAGAAGAGCAAAGACAATGTTTGTTTGTTTCTGGTGTGAGAGATGCCATGGCATCCTCTAGTGCACACATAGCACAAACTCATATAGCTGTAATGAGATCAAGTGCGCTTAATTTTCAAGAGAATACTAGCAGAGCACATCCGTGAATTAGCAGTCATAAAACAGAAGACAGTCAGAAGACACGATGAAAAATCCTTGGACAGTCTCAACCACAGTTTCAACTGGGAAACTGTGAGCATCCTAGACCAGGCTAAATCCCAAAATGATAGGGAATTCCCGGAAGCTTGGCACTCAGACAAATCAGGAATCAAATAGACACATAAACCACATTTACACACCATTCCAAAGAGATAATAAAAAAGCTAACAAGGAAACAAAAAAAGACCATAACACATCCTCTCCAGCAACCAGCACACAGATAAATAGGGATTAAGATCAAACAGCCAATTAAGCAGAAAACAATGCCCTAACAGGGAACTACTAAGAAGAAATCAACACCCCCACAGCACTGGCAGGGCAAGCTACTGATTATAAATAGGGAGAAAACTCCACACTCGCTAGCACTGATAATGATACCTAGTTGGGTAATGAAATGTCTGCAAGCAAGCAACCAAACTCAGAGAAGAGTTAGCTACCGGTTCTGCCGGTTCTGGTACGAATCGGCTGAATCCCACCACTGAATAGGATGCATTCATTAACCAAGATTTGAATGAGGTCCAAACACAACATTTAAAAGCACTGCCAATCTCTTCCCCTCAAGCAAGAGCAAGGCCACCATATTATTTTGCTGCAAAAACATTGGAATCTCTCATTCTGACACCTAGAGTTGCTCTTTATTCTTCTCCATTAACTCACCTGGGCAGGCTTTTCCTTTAGAGCAGACATGTCAAACTCACGATGTCACGTGACGTCACGCAATGTATTGGGCTGGTTTTGCCATTGCCAGCAATGGGGTGGGCGTGGCTTCCACGTGACGTGTCTGGCCCGTGGGCCAGCAGTTTGACACCCCTGCTTTAGAGGTATTTAATGAATAGTTTTTTTTAGTTTCTCTTTTTTAAAAAAATCATCATAGCCAGCCATGAGCCACCCAGCTATAGGTGCCCCCCAACGTACAACCATTTGTTTAGTGACCATTTTAAGTTACAATGGCATTGAATAAAGAGTTTTGTGACTGTTTTTCACACTTACAACCATAGTAGCATCCCCATGGTCACGTGATCAAAATGCAGACACTTGGCAACGGACTCATATTTATGATGGTTGCAGTGTCTTGGGCTCATGTGATCACCTTTTGTGAACTTCTGACACAACTGGGAAAAGAGCAGTCGGTAATCTTGAAGGATAACTAGTGTCCTGAACACAGAACAGCCTGTGCTTCGATACAGCAGCTACATCATGAAGAACTGACAACAGGAGCAGTGGCTTGATTTGTCTGATTTATGCAAAGTGTAGAATTCAGTTTTTTGGGGGGGGGGTTGTGTTCTTCTTTTAAAGAACTGTGAGCTGCAGTTTTAGTATTTAGAGTGCAGGTGATAAATGGGGAAAAAAGTTTATTTCCTTTTACATGTGCATATGAGGGACATTGTTTTTGTTTTTTTTCATAACCGCTGTTACACTGTCCTGCCTCTAAAATCCCTTCCTCTCCCCTTTATTTTTTAAAAGACAATTTTAACATAGGAAATAGGCCAGAGTGAAGTTTGTTTGTACATAGTTTCCAGGGAAGGTTCTTACAACTAAGAACAGTCCTTAAAAGAGTATGACCTCCTGGTCCACAAGAAGCTTCACAAAGAAACAAGCTAAGAAAACAAAGGTTTTAGTTTTTACATCATGATGTGGTGCCTCTCCTATGAAGAATAAATAATATCCAGCTCAGCTTATGACAGAAAGTGCATTCCACTAGGGAAATAAAGGAAGGCTTGCAAAGTTATGCACCTGCACAACACGGACCCGACATGACCAGTGGTCACAAGGATAAAAGGTTGTGACTCACCGATTCACCCCAATAGCCACAAAAGTTGGGCAGCGTGACTGACATTTCGGTGAGTGACTAGAATAAACCACCAAAGATAACAGCACGAGGTTGCTGAGTAGTATAAATAAATGTAAGTCTTGAGCATGGCAACCTTTGGACTAGGAAAAAAATATGTCTGGGAATAGGTGGGATTTTATCTTCTCTACTTGTATGAATATGGGAGGAAAAAGAATTGTCCATAGTGTGATAAACTGTATTCACTTCTCTTCTGTGGAAAGAAAGGGCCACTAATAGCTTGGAATGTAAAAGAATTTTCCCTAACCTGATGCTTTCCAGAAGTTTTGGAGTTTATCTCTCCTGATTCTAAGCAGCCTCATCTTTCATTCTTCTGGGTGGAGATTATGAGTATGGTTGAAAACTAGTTAAGGTGGGGAGCAGAGTATCTCCTTCTATGAGGAACAAATACAACACAGGTAGCGCAAAGAATAATTCTTGAACCTCGTGCAATCCTTATGATATCCTCTTACTTCTGTGCAAATGCACACCATTAAATCTTAAACTTTATTGCACAGAATACAGAAAACAGTCAGCTCTGGAACAATCCACCACGCTACACGAGCATCAAGAAACAGAGTTCAGAATACAGACAAGTAGAATCAAGCATCTTGATTCTTGATACACGAAACCATCACGGGTTTCAAATAAGCAAAAAAAGAAAAAAAAACCCTCTTAGTTATGTTGCTTTTCTTTTTCCTTTGTAAGTATATGACTGCTATGGATTTTTATGAAGCATAAGGACAATTCCATATCTAAATTGTAGAAGGAGGGCAAATTCTGACATCAGATGTACAGTTTGAAGAACAAAATGTTGGTGTCCACATGTGTCTCAGAAGCATATCAATAGCCCAGTATTCAGGGCTAGAATCATTCTGAAGAAGAATTGTTTGCAACATCCAGACCCCATACTTTATCTGAGTTGAAAAATAATCCTTTCCTTTATTTCATCTTAAACTAAGTCATATAAACTTTACTATAGCTGCATTATAATACCAAACGTGGAAATCTTTAACATGCTGTAGACTCCAGTTACAAAGCAGAAACTAAAAATTACTAATTGGACAATTTGGCAAACATATTAAGTAAGCCATG
Source organism: Protobothrops mucrosquamatus (assembly GCF_001527695.2). NCBI lineage: Eukaryota > Metazoa > Chordata > Lepidosauria > Squamata > Viperidae > Protobothrops > Protobothrops mucrosquamatus. The sequence continues at coordinate 152,260 of NW_015387383.1, forward strand.
TGTGTCATGTGTGTCCTGTACTTTAATATCTATATGGCATTGCTAGATCATCCAGCAGTTGGGCATGCAGTAACATCAGTGTGCTGATGACATCCAACCTCACATATTGCTATAGGACAGTGATGGCGAACCTATGGCACGGGTGCCAGAGGCGGCACTCAGCGCCCTCTCTGTGGGCACGCGCGCCGTCGCCCCAGTCCTAGGCCTTCAGATGGGTTTTATAAAACCTTTTCGCTTTAGGCTTCCACCACCATGTGCAAAAAAAAAAAGGTTCAATCAATCAGTCAATTTCAACTTCTCACAGAAAAAAAAAGATCTTGCAAAGTTGGAATTGATTAATTGAACTTTTTAGTCCCACCCAGTCTGCCGTTATTACCGCAGCCACGCCCACCCAATGGGCCACACCCACTTAATGGGCCACACCTATCCAATGGGCCACACCCACCCGGCACCCGACGATGCATAAGTGGGTGTTGAGTTGCAGATTGGGCACTTGGTCTCTAAAAGGTTCGCCATCACTGCTATAGGATGTAGGGGAGATGCTGTCAGTGTTCTGTCCCAATGTCTAGTGGCTGTAAGAATCTGAATGGGAGAGAACAGATTCAAGCTGAACCCAAGTAAGATGGAGTTAATATTTGTACATTGGGATTCTCTGTGGATACCAGTGTTATCTTTAGACAAACCAGCACTATCCATGAAGGAACAGATTTGGGTTGGGGTGGGACTTCCTGGATTCATGGCAGCTGCAGAAACAGATGGACCTTTGCCCACCTTCAGAGGGTGCACCAATTGCAACCCTACCCCACACAGGAGGGTTTAGTTACAGTAACACTTGTTCTTATTAATAGCTAGTTCAGGGGTAGACAACCTTGGCTCTTTTATGACTTGTGGAGTTCAGCTCCCAGAATTCGGAAGTCAGCATGTCTGGTTCAGGAATTCTGGGTATTGAAGTCCACAAGTCATAAAAGAGCCAAGGTTCTTTACCCATGAGCTAGTTGGAGTACCGCAATGTGCTTTACAGAGGCAGTCTTAAAGTCTACTCAGAAACTGCAACCATTTCAAAATACGGTGACCTCTGTACTTACTGGTTCCTGTTGATGGAAGGACAACACATTGATTTTGTGGGCCCTGCACTGTTTTTGCGAAATGATTTCTGGTACAGTTTAAGGACGATGGCATTGACCTATGAAGCTCCCTAGGCTTGACCCCTGGTTTCCTGCAAACTCATTGAGTGTTTTGTAATATCACTATTTGATTTAACTTAACTGTAGATGTCTTCATTGTTCTGTTGTATGCAGGATATGCCACTGAGAGTTGTCAGATTGCAGCAGACCATACCACAAATAAAGCAAATGAATAAAAAATATTTTAAACAATGGTCTAAATGTTATTGTTTTCTTTTTCTGTCTTCTAAGTGGTTTGCCATTTTTTAATACCATCCCATTTCCAAACTGCAAAGAGTGGGTTATCAGTGCATTTTTCATTTTTTTTCTCTGTTGTTGCTTCTTGCTATTGCAAAATTGCAGATGGATTAAAAAAGATAAAAAAACTCAGTGCAATATATTTAAAAATAATAATAACAATTAATAACTAATAATAATAACAACAACAACAACAACAACAACAATAATAATAATAATAATAATAATAATAATAATAATAATAATAATAATAGAGTTGGAAGGGACCTTGGAGGTCTTCTAGTCCAACCCCTTGCTCAGGCAGGAAAACCTATACCATTTCAGACAAATAGCTATTCAGTCTCTTCTTAAAATCTTCCAGTGTTGGAGCATTCACAACTTCTGGAGGCAGGTTGTTCCACTGATTAATTATTCTAACAGTCAGGAAATTTCTTCTTAGTTCTAGGTTGCTTCTCTCTTTGAGTAGTTTCCGCTGATTGCTTCTTGTCCTGCCTTCAGGTGCTTTGGGGAATAGCTTGACTCCTTCTTCTTTGTGGCAACCCCTGAAATATTGGAACACAGCTATCATGCCACCCCTAGTCCTTCTCTTCATTAAACTAGACACACCCAGTGCTTTTTTTGTAATAAAAAAAAAGGTGCCGGAACTCACACACGTTATACAACCTGCCTTGCCTACCCTTCAAGGTTCCATCCAAAAAAGGTGCTGGAACTCCGTTCTGGGTGTTCTATGACAAAAAAAGCCCTGGACACACCCATACCCAATTTATTTATGCATGCATGATTGCCCCCCTATGTATGATGCTAACGTCTTCATCTTGAAGATTTCAACTAGCCTGCATAGGACAATACAAAATAAATAACTATTGTACAATATATTCAACCTTAATTTTTACATAGCATTAACTCAGACACCAAAAGGCAACTGTGGTAAAAAATATTACAACCTAATCCTAATTTTTTTGTTTGGAAATAAACTTCATTTACCTCAATGGACAGTTTCAAAAACATCTTCACTGTTCCTCCAGGAGCTGCCTCTGGGGAACAAATAATCAAGGGACTGTAGCTGTGGTCTTCTTTGCCCTAATACTGTCAGCTTTTAAAGCGCCTCCAACCCCATTTTTATTTATTTGTTACATTTATTAGGAATCTCATCCAAAAATGTCCTTGTCTAAGAGGAATTGACTAGATTGTTGGCAAAAGGAGATGGAAGAGTTCAGTTAGAACAGCAAAGTTTAGGTGATCTGGTTGTGGATAAGATCACAAAGTGCTCTTGTTCAAGTTCCAGTCAAACTAAATCAAGACAATCAATTTCCAAAACATGATCTTGAATGCATATCTCTAATTTTCAGGAGAACATCTTTATTTATAAGACTCCGAATTACATAAGAGTCTAGATGGTACAGCGGTAAAGTGCAGTATTATAGGATAACTCTGCTCACAGTCTGAAGTTTGATCCTGACAGGGTTCAAGGTTGACTCAGCCTTCCATTCTGCCGAGGTTGGTAAAATGAGAATCCAGATTGTTGGGAGCAATATGCGAATAATGCTTCCTCATTGTAAACTGCCCAGAGAGTGCTGTAAAGCTTTATGGGGTGGTATACAATATAAGTCTAAATGCTATTGCTGTTGCTATAAGACTTCTGGGGGAAAAATAAAGCACTGAAGATGATTCAGTTCATAGTTCGCAAATCCAATGATCATGACAGAATGAAGGGCTGCCAAGTAGAATTTGGGATCGCCCACAAGTGCTCCGGACAGGAAGGCAGGAAATATGGATGGAGATAACTCTAGCAAAGGTGGGACAAATGGATTCATTGTGACATACATATGTAAATTATGGAGAAACGTTGTTGTGTTTAGAGATGTGAATGCTATATTCCAAAACCATGTAATTTTATCAGATTTGAGGAATTTTGATTATGACAGAGGTTGGGAGTAGCCAAGAGTTATGTTGAGAGACTGAAAAAGTATTTCTAATTTCTAAAAATGGCACAATATGTTTTAGCATCTTTCTTTAGCATACATTTCATGATATCGACAAGAATAGACAGATCTGTATCCGTAATTTGATATATTATCAAACATATGATACATTTGGGTGATTTATTTATATGTTAATTTGGTTCATTTTTCTTTTTGTTTGTTGATTTGTTTTATCTTTCATTTGTTGTGCTAATATAATAATTATTGGATATATATTACCACTTTTTAAACAATGGCCTTGTTCAGTGTTTTCCGTGTAGTTTTCTTTTAAAAAATGCTTACACGCCCACGCTAAAGATGGGGTAAAAGGATTCATGAGTTGTGAAAATTCTGTGGGTGTAAGACTCAGTTATCAGCCAATTTGCAGGTTTGCAAGGATAAACAATTATTTGCAAGCAGATTCTCTACCTGCTTTAGACTCACAAAGTACACATATCACATGTTTAGCACTGTGAATATCAGCACAGAGCTGAAAACAAACAAATAAATAAATGTTTGCTGTCTTGAGTTATTTATAAAATAATAAAGGCAGGATAAAAATATAATAGTAAATTAAAAAAAAAATCCACCTTGGATTTACAACCTAACTTATAGTTACAACCTAACTATATGATGATTGGGTGCTCACATGGATGAATTAGGTAGGATAATCTATCTGCATGATTTTATTGTACCAAAGCGGCATTATGCCAATGTTTGAACTATCCATCAGTTATCTAAATAAGCCATTAAATAAATAAACAGCAACGAAAACAATCACAAGTATGGACCATAGGAACTCTGCTAACATTTCTGAAAGTAGGTTTCAAGTTTTAGGTGGTACTGTCTGCTGCTATAAAATCCTCCCCAGTCAGTGGTTGAAGATGACCAGGAGAAGGACAAGAGAAGAAGGAGAAGGAGGGGGGAGGAGGAGGAGGAGGAGGAGGAGGAGGAGGAAGTGCACAAGTTATGCATCATGGGACAAGATAAGAATGGAGTGTTTACTTGTCTTAGAATCTATCTAGAATCTAGATTGGAAGAAGAATTACAAGAGGCACTGCAAGCAATTTAACTCACTTCATATGCATACAATAGATTGCATCTGCTGGCTAGGATAATGAGACAATTCTGCCTTTTCTTCCCTCTTGGAAATTCAAGTCCCCCCCTCCAACAGCAAGGAATGAAAGAGATCTCTGCTTTCTCCCTGCTCTGGACAATGGCTAGCAGCTTCCAGCCCCTTTCTGGGTCAAGGCAAACTAATTTTGATATAGGGGCCATACACAGGTGGCAAACCGCTTACCATAGAAATAATGTGAATATTAAGTTAATCAAAGAGCTCACACTGGAAGGAAATTAAGGGGACAGGACTTTTTTTCCCCCTTTTAGAAAAAAGCTCCTGTAACAAGCAATCCATGTCACTTTTTCCCCCTCCTGCGTACTCCTGCTCTGTCCCATTTGTCTAGCAGTAATCTACATTTCAAATGATTACATGGGAAGCTGAAGTGGTAGTGACAAGGATAAACGAAGCTTGTTAAACTAATAGCTGCACTAATGCCCAAATATGTGAACTTCCCAGAGTCAGGCAGCATCCGAGGCTGCCGGAGCTGTCAGCCGGGCTCCCCCTGGACTCGTCCTGCTAGCGGCTGCCACATGATGAATGGCCCTGTCGAGTAAATTCATCCGGGGCCCAATTAAACAGGCAGAAATGAACTAGAGCCGTCAACCAGGGAGAGAGAGAAAAAGTGAGCAAGAGAGAGAGAGAGAGAGAAAGAAAGAATAAACCAAAGAGAAAAAGAGGAAGAAAAAGGCAATAATAATAATAAAAAAACCAAGGGCGGGGGTGGCATATTCTCCACAAAGTCAAGGATCCACCAAGGCAGTGAAGTCATTCTGTCAGAAAATGGCCATTTAATGCTTTGCCGAGCTCACGACAGATATGTCATCGCAAGAAGCTTTAGTGGCGTCCCAGGGTATTTCATTTATTAATTATCAGCTTCAAGAGGGGTACTGGAAATCGTGGTGCTCACACTCGCCCCCCACGCTTTCCCTCCTAAGCACTGTCAGCTCCCAGCCTTCCTCCTGTCAGAGTCGGCGTAGGGCAGCTGCAAAGGAGCACCGAAGTTTGTCCTACTGCAAAAAAAGAAATTAAAAAAAAATCAAAATAAGAATTGGGGTGGAGGAAATAAAACACTGGAACATTTTTCCCAGCTTGTGTGTTTCTTACAGTACTCCATCATCCTCATGAAACCCCGCAAGAAATTTTACTGGTCTTATTACTGACACTTTCTATGGTTCCTTCAGAGATCCAGCAATTCCCTCTTACATCTGCATTATTTGTTTATAATTCATGAGCTGAAATCATCATACATCTTACATTGTATTATTAGTGCAACTCTTGAGAAGTCTATATTGGCCATGAAAATTCTCGCAGGAGCTTTGCCTGAATTTATCAAGCTCAGATTCCTTTAGATGTTGTGCTTGGAGGAACCCCTAACTTCACACCAGGTTTTCATTCTAAGCCAGGGGTGGGGAACTATGGCGTTTTTATGACTTGTGGACTTCAACTCCCAGAATTCCATGCTAGCCCAATCCTTTCCTGTGAAAATGAGGAGGAATACAGATAACCTAGCAAAAAGTTGTTTCTTTTCATAGGATGCCCTTAAATATTTGCATCAGGCATTTAACATGTCCTGTTCAGCTGTGAAGTTAATTTACCAATCTTCTGCATACAATGACAAAGTTAAGGAAGCAGGACAATAACACAATTCTCCCCACTACTCGGCAGGATATTATAGAAAACTATCTAATCTAATTGTTCTGTGCAAAGAGTGAGAAGCTGGTAACTATATCCTATGTTTCAAAGCTACTCACTTTTGCAGTCAGAGAGCGATATAAAATGTAATATTGAAGTAGAAAAAAATCTTATGTGTAAAGAGCATACAATTTAAATAGAAAAGGAAATTTAGATTTACAAACATTCTCTGTGGAATTTATGTGCAATAGAGAGAAGGAATACTATTATTTTTGAAAGCCAAGATAGTGTGTCAGAGACTTGCAATTACAATAAAATATGGATCAAAATAGGATGCTAAAAAGTATTTTATTTTTCTTCTCTGTAAATTTTGAATGCCAAAACTTCTCCAGATTTGCATCGAAGATTGGATATCTATTTCAAAATTCTAATATTTCAACATTTGACGTAATACTTTTCTGAGACTTGACTTGCCATAGCATCACATTATGAAATACCATAGCAATCTGGACAAAAATGAACATAATTTCTTGAGAGTATGGGGCACTGGTATAAAATACTAATAAATAACTGATATGTCATTTACTTACAGATGAAACTTACTTGGAAGAATTACCAAAGTATCTGGAATGAAATTGGAGTTCTCGTATTGCTTATTCAGAGTTTCATTCAGAGTCATAAAGAAAATAGAGCACCTACTGCATTTTGTGAGTTGATGCCTTACTCTAACTATTTGATTCAATCCAATTGGACTACATTTGGACTACAGTGTGTTGTACTACATTTCCCATCATTCCTCTCACCTTGCTGACAAGACTGTTGGGAATCCACTGCAGCACATCCATAGGGCATCAGATTGGCTAAAGGTAATTCTGCACTGCACCCTAAGCTACTTGTTCCCATGATGTACTCAGTTGTTTCTTAAATCAGAAATTCCAGTCTGGGTTGCAGTGGGTTGGCAACAGGGCCAGGCTGATTTTGATTCAAAATCCATGTTCCTCTGCTTCTCGCCTTTCCCATCTGTCTAGGGAAGGCAAATTTCATTGGCTGGTTCCTTTGAGGATTGGTCTAACAATGCCTGCCTTTTTCTTTTAAGGATTCCTCACTTAATCACTCTCCCTTTACTTTGCTTTCCCAGATGTTTGAACACATGGATGCCTTCACACTCCCCCTTCCTACATTATCTCCTAGACACTTACACAGACATTTTCTTCCACCCCCTCCTTTATAGTACCATCATTACTTTGATGCGACAATAATCAAAGCAATAGGGAACAGGCTGTTCGCAGGTTCCTACATTCCTCTTTAAATCCATGAAAATTTTGTAGCAAGAAAAAACTAATGGCTCAGCTTCATTAAAACAAAATGGCAATATTCCTGCTTTGCAATTAAAAAAGTTTTTAGAAAATAATAAAAGGAACAGAGGACAAGGAGTACAGCAAGAGGAAGATGCTGCACCCCAGCCGGGGCAAAAAACCAAAAGTGTACCCACTGGGAGATATAAGGATTGAATGGAGCATGAGCTTCTAAGGATCAGGCCAGTTCACTGATTTCATGGGTCATTGTTGGATCAAATACCAGATTATATAAATATAAAAAAACAACAACTGCCAACCAGCTGGCAACTAGGTGAGACTATCCCCATCCTCAATAACTTTCCAAAAATCCTCCCCCCCTTCCAGATTATTGCTGCTTTTATTATGATTATTTTTAGTGTTTGCTTTTTATGGTTGTTTTTTACTGTATGCCCCCCCCCCCCGAATCATGTTTGTGAGATGGACAGAAGGAAGGAAGGAAGGAAGGAAGGAAGGAAGGAAGAAAGGAAGGAAGGAAGGAAACGCAAGATGTACAGAATAATGACCAGATTCTGGAGGGGAGGGGCCAGGCATTCCAGCCAATTGGAATTGAGGCTGCTACTAGAATGGAACAAACCTCTGGAAATCATAAGCTTGAAGAATTTAAGGCAGTTCTGGGAAAAAAACAGTTGCTTTGAACTGAAGCTGGAAAACCTAAGCTTAGAAAGAGGAGGACAATATCCTCCATTGCTGGGCTCAGGAAGCAATAAGCATGGCTTATTGCTCTGGCCATGGACAGAGCAGAAGCTACAGATTTGCCCTAAAATTGCTAAAAGCAGTCTCTGAGACTTTAGGACATATCCATCAAAATAAATCTTAGGGTTTTTTTTCTGATCTATGAGACCTATTTCAAATGCAACCAGGAGAAAATAGAGGTTTTTATAGTATAGGTTAGCTAGGATGTTTGAAGGACAGGAGAAAATTAGAGAACTATTTACAGTATTACATTTCCATCCTGCTTTTTCTGCATGGAGTTTTCCCCATTGTTATCCTTTCAAGAAAGCTGGCATCCTAAGTAAGTTAGGCAATGTGTGATGGGGTCAAGATCTACACTAAATATAATGATACTGTATGTTTTTGTACTCAGGCCTCCCTTATTTACATTTATTTTGTACTCAGGCCTCCCTTATTTACATTTATCTAACGACAGCCAACTCTGGACGATGAGCAAGAATCAATAAGAGCAATAAACAAAAAACAAAAAAATTAAACATTTTATTAATAAATATCACAAAAGCAAAAATACAAACCATAGGAGAGGGGGATAAAAATTGCCTCCTCAACAATGGAGCCACATGAGCAGCTCTCTGGTCATGTTGACTGGGGAATTCTGGGAGTTGAAGTCCACACATCTTAAAGTTGCCAAGTTTGAAAACACTGCCTTAAAACAGCAGTCCCCAACCTTTCTGGCTTTGCGAACGGGGGGGGGGGGGGGGGGGGATGGTTCTGTGTGAGCAGTGGGCATGCACACAGCTTCATTTGTGTGAGCGGCAGGCACGCACGCATGCCACTCATGCAAATGGAGCTTCACATGTGCACTTGCTTGCCCACTGCTTGCTCAAGTGGAACTATGCACGTACATGTGCTCACCTGCCACTTCTGTGGCCCGGGCCACAACTCGGTAGAGGTTGGGGACCCCTGCCTTAGAAGTATTCTAGCTTTCCATTATAAACATATTAGAAATCAGCTTCCAGCCCAGTATTTACCCTCAGCTACTTCCCAGGCAAGGAAATTAGAAATTAGATATCAGTGCTCAAACTGACATGGAGTTATTGGCAAAAAATAGATCTTTAAATTGGTTGGATAAGAACACAACTATTTTTCAATTTGAAAAATTGAATGAGTTGGATGCAATTCTTAGTGAAAGTCTATTCTAGAGCTGGATTTACTGTAAGTTGTTGGATTTCATAATCAAATATAAGTGCTTCCATCACCTACCATATCATGAGAGGAGGTGTAGAGGTGCTGCCCCAGCTATTGAAGATATTGCTCAAGTTTTGTTTCCCTGTCAATTATAAGCCCTTCTTAGGCTTAGATACTTACCATCCCTACTTGAAAGAACAGCCCACAGGAATCTGAATCGCAGTTGTCCTATTTCCTTCTGAGTTCTAATGTGTACATTGTGAGCAAAACCGCTAAGTTTATAGCTAAGGCAGTTGAACCCATTACATCAAACAGACTGGGATATCCTCTAAAGGTGATGTATTTATTTGAATGTTGAGTCTTTGTAATTTACCACAAAAGTATTTTATTATTGTATTTTCTTTTATCCATTTTATCCTGGAATTGGATCCTAATTTATTTTTTAATATAGTCATGAGACTAATCAATTTATCTATCGCTTTCTCTCTGGATCGAGGTATATTGTGATTTCTGGAAGCACAGAAAAAAGAAAGAACATTTGAAGGTAAGAATATGGCTGCCTGAGTCCTCTACTTATTATTTAAGACAGGCGCCTGTTGTAGGAAGTCCACGTCTGCAGAAACATGCCTGAATATCTGAATAGTCAGCGGTGTTGCAATGAGGAACTCTTTCCAATTGCACCTAAGCAGAGTGCAAAAATCTTTTTTTCCCCTTGCGCTGTTTCTGTGACCTGCAAATTTCATAAGATCCCCAGCCCACTAGTGAGGCAGGCTTAAGTCATCATTAGTTGCACCAACAATTAAAATCATGCTTTTCCTCTTACGGAGGGCAGCCTCAAGGTGTATAAAGTCTGAAAGGCTATTTGTCACCCATAACCTTGGAAGGAAATCAGGGGTCTGCAGTGGCCTGAAGCAAAGGCAAAAGAGGGTTTAGCAATGGGAAGAACAAATTTCATGCCGGTTTAGTTTTCTGCCAACTCAAGGATGGGTGGAAAGCAGTTCAACTCAGCAGTGAGGAAAGATTCTAAAAATCTTTCGCAATTTGTGGCTTAATAGTTTTGTTTGACTCTTTGCCTTTCTCTTTGACTGGCAGGTCCAAAATAAAACAGGCAAAACAAAAGAAATTAAACAACTTTACAGCACATAGGTAATTGACACGCAGCTTTGGGTGCACATAAGATTAGAATGACTTTAGCCCTGAGCTTTGTATGCTTTTAATTCAGGGAGCATAAAGACCCAGCTGCAGTCCCTGTTATGACAAACTAGCCTTTTTGTGAACTGAATAAAAGACATAAGTTCAATCAGCAATGTATTTTTGCTTTTCTCATTCCCCCCTGCCTCCCCTCATCACATTCTCCTCTGATGCTGGCCAAAGGTTTTCCTTCCTCCGTTTTCCTTCTTCAGCTGCTCTTCCTTTTCCACCATTGGCCTTTGTTCCAGAGTGACAGCAAACCTATTCTGGAAGTGAAATTTACCAACACTTTCTCAGCAGGAGATATATGGCAACTCACAGAGGGTTTTTTTGCTGCTTGCCCCAGAGGGATCAGAATCCCCAAAGACTCTCTCTCTCTCTCTCTCTCTCTCTCTCTCTCTCTCTCTCTCTCTCTCTCTCTCTCTCTCTCTCTCTCTCTCTCTCTCTCTCTCTCTCTCTCCCCTCCGATTTCCTGGTTGGGCACCCATCCCTAAGCTCCTACTGACCCCCAGTGCTGGCTAGCACACCGCATGTCATGTTGTCAGCCTCACCCTGTCAGTGGTAGTCTATCAGTGGGCAACAATGCAAGTGACATTCAGCATCACTCCCTCTCATCAGCCCGGCTTGCGTCCCTAGTAAATATATAACCTCTTGGATGGTTTGCATTTCACCCTCCCCCCCATCCCTTTCGGGGCGGGGGGTGGGAAGAAGAAAGGAACAGTATAGATATCCCGAAGTGTGTTCTCTACCTGTCTTTGCTTTGTTTTAGGTGACACTATGCAAAATACTCCCACACATTTAGTCCTTTTGTTATTCCGAAACCGTTCTCCTTTCTGATTAGAAGCCAACAAAGTCTTGGTCGTATGCTGCACAAATAGGCTGCCGTTGTACCTTTAAAATAAAATCAAGAAAAATGGATTTGCTTGCACAAA
>NW_015387383.1:163962-165263 GCF_001527695.2 Protobothrops mucrosquamatus
GTATGAATCGCGGTATGAATCTTGTGGTAATGGTGTTGTTTTCCCTCCCCCCCATCAAAATATAGCATTGAAAGAAGGAACATTTTCATAGATGAGATGTAAAACAGGTCTGAGGGTTTTTCTTACACCACTGATGTGATCTTTGCTATTACCAAAGGGAACACAGGAGAGAGGCATTTTTTAAAACACAAAAGAATATGCAGTCCTGGAGGTAATATTTCAAAACATTGAGTTTATAAAATCAGATAAATGTGGTAAAAATGAATGTTAAAGATGGATATATTTAGTGAGAGGCATTCCTACATTAATGCCTCTAAAGCAGGGGGTGTCAAAGTTGCCGTGTCACGTCACGTGTCGCGACATATTGCAACTTTTTTCCCTTTGCCAGAGCTGTGTGATGCATCTGGCCCGTAGGGCAGCAGTTTGACACCCTTGCTCTAAGTATTTTAAGCAAGTGATCAAGATATTAAGGAATTTTCTACAGAAAAGACAAACTCCTACATTTTCTTTGCCTAAATTTTGACATTCCTAAGATGATGCATATTTTAATTTTCCTTATTTTCAGCTTTATTGCTGGGCATTTATTTTGACCCAATTTCTATGTGCAATGTAAGTTATCATTAAAAAAACACGATACACATATCTGAAAGTTATTATGTGACACACCTTCACATAGAATAGAAACAAACTGGATGTAGCAATAGTTTTATTGCATTTTCTATTTCCTTTATGCCTTGCAGTATTAAAGCTGCAAGGTATATTTAGAAAATGCTGGAATGGAGGCATAATTTAAAACCTTATTCACCACATTACGTTTACATTTAGGACAATCCAAATTTGAAAAATGCAACTTTTTTTTGAGGTGAGGAGAAAAGGATCAATCAGAATATTAATAATTTGAACCAGCTAATTGCTAATCAAAGAATTTAATTACTGCAAAAGGAAGCTGAATTGCCCAAACTGTGAAATAACAGCATACTCCATTAAAACATCTTTTGACCTTAGATTTTGATTCATATCCATTAACAGCATTTGAAACTCCTGAAGTATTGTCAATATTAACAGCTGCTTTTATGGCTATAGTATTTTCTTAAAAACAAATTATTGTTAAGGTAGCCATTTGTTATTTACCTTATGAATTATGGAATACAGAACTGGAATGCCCCCTATTACCAAATTAAAAGCTAAAAGTTTTAAATAATATAAAATATGTTTCCACAATCTTAATATGAGATTGATCCAACAAGATATTTTTCATGTTTACTGGATATTTCACAGAGTGTTTTAAAAGGTTTAGCTAT
>NW_015387383.1:168798-171245 GCF_001527695.2 Protobothrops mucrosquamatus
CCGAAGCGAAGGCGTCCTGGATCGCGGAGAATCCTCGGGGCTCCGGAGGAGTTCTAACCTACATCGTCCACATAGGACGACTCGGGAACTCAACTCCTACCCCGGGCAGCTCACCGATCCCCTTATGCCCAGGGGAAAGGTATCAAGCCGTTTGACAGCTGATGCTTGCTGTCAAAACGGCTTTTACGTGAAAACAGGCGGGAGGCAGCTGTCGGCTGCGTCCGACGAGGTCGCCTGCCACTGGAAGTCCCTCAAATAAATAAATAAATTGATTAGCATCTGCCAGTGACTGGGGCTGCTGCCTGAAATTGACCAGACCTTAATCACGCTCCACACTGAAGGCTTCTGTTGTCTATAAAAGCATGCCTTTCTCAGAAAATGATTTTTTTTTAAAAAAGAAACATTGTATTTGTGAATGGTTGCTAAACAAGGTAGCTGCTAAATGAGAACTGCTTGTAGATAATGGTTAATGAAACTGAAATTATTTTGGACACTCCTCCTGCCAGTAGGTTTCCAGAGATGTGTAGCTGAACTGAACTCACTGGAATTTCAGATTATCAGATTGTACAGCTACAATTGGCCTTCGACCCCAAAACAGCCCAAAATTTCTGCTGTTAAGTGAGACATTTGTTAACTGAATTTTTCCCCATTTTACAACCTTGCTTGCCACAGCTGTTAGTGAATTACTGCAGTTATTAACTTAATAACACGGTTGCTAAGTGAATCTGGCTTCCCCATTGGCTTTGCTTGTCAGAAGATCGCAAAGGGTGATCGCAAGATCCTGGGACACTGCGACCGTCATAAATGTGAACCAGTTGCCCAAAATCTGAATTTTGATCATGTAACCATGGGAACGTTGCAAGGTTTTAAGGGTGAAAATCGTCATAAGTCACTTTTTTCAGTGATATTGTAACGTTGAACAGTCACTAAACGAACTGTAGTAAGTCGAGGACTACCTCAACCTACATAATGCATCACAATGTTTGTTTGTTTTTCACAGCTTTGCTTCTGTTTTTTTTGTAAACAGTGGTCATGGGTCTGCTTGCCTGTTTATAGAAAGCTTTGAATGAAAGGATGCCAATGTAAGTTGATTATACTGTCATGGCTCCGGAATGGGACAATTTGCTGCAGCCAACTTACCTCTGACAACTCGCCATGGCCAATTCACTGCAGGACAACTCGACATGGCCAACGAGCCACGGGACAACTCGCTGCAGGACAATTCAACAATTCAATGTAATTATTTAAAATAATTTAAAAAAATATTTAAATTTTTGCCATTCACATTTCATTTTGTCCCTCCTTCGGCATCCTTTCTTTAATGATTCTATTCCACTATTCCTTCAATATTAGTGTAACTCTTGTCCCACTGTGCAAATTGTCCCATGGCAAGTTGACCATGGTGAGTTGTCCTGTGGCGACTTGGCTGTGGCAAGTTGTTGCAGATCCCATGGTTCCTCCCAAAAAAAATTCCTAGGGATACAAATCTCTGTATGATATTGTGGGAAATGGGCCCTTTTTTTTCCCTCTGAGAAGATCAGAATACACAGGTATCTACCAAGATTCAGACCATGGTGTATTGACTGCATCAATCCAGCATATACAAGACTTTGGAATGCAAGCCACAAGTGTGTTCAGGTACCATCTGCAGCTGAGCCTGAAGGGAAGACATTTGTAGCAGTGGTCTGGGCCCCTTCTGCTCCCCCAAGTGTTTGGGATGATGACAGCAAAGAGTCCCTGAGACATACTCATCTAGATCCCTGGAGAGTTGCAACAATATGGTGAACTGGGCAAGTGAATCCACTACCAGATATCACACACCGAAGAGAGAACCTCTCAGTGAGACCATTCACACATTGAGCTGCCACGTTTCAAACTCTGATATGTAACAAAAAAATAAGCCTGCTTTCCAGAAGTATATAAAGACTTTAGAGCAGAAGTCCCCAAACGTTTCAGTTCATCAACCCCTTCTTGAAGTTTCACACTGTTCATTGACCAGAAACATTATATGAAAATAATTTAATACATACTACATTAACTAACAGACCTATGAATCATCATCAACATCATCTCCATCATAACAATAATAGATAGTCCCACTGTCTATTGACCATTTTGGTGAACCTCACTTTAGAGCGTATGTATTGGACAATGAGAATGAGTGACTAATGAATTAGTACGACAATGAGTGTCATACTAATTATATGTTATGAGGGATGCCATTAAACCCAGTTCTCCCCAACTTTTCACAAAGTTTTAAAACCATTGTAAATTATTGCACATGCTTTTTAAAAAGCATCCAACATTTGGGGGAGAGGACAATAGAATCAGCAGCCCGTTATTTGGGAAAAGGAGAGAACGATGATGTCAGGAATGTCTTTCTTTTAAAACACATTACTAGGAGACTCTTATTGGTGGCAGCCACTGAATTCACATCATGGCTAACT
>NW_015387384.1:0-2047 GCF_001527695.2 Protobothrops mucrosquamatus
TCTGAGACGGGGGCCCAAACAACCAGAATGGAAGCAGGAAATGGAGAAATCCCTGCACGCAAGTGAAGAGGAAGGGAGCTGGGCACCATACTCAGGCTGGATCCTAGAGAAAGCAATCGACCTAATGAAGCGAACTCTCAGCTCCCTAGGAGAAAAGAATCCTGAGCCCTACGCCCGCCCCAGCTCCTGGAGCCGCAAAAGGAGAGACAACAAAGGGGAAGTGGAATCTGCAGCCCCGGGGACATCTGCTGATCCAGTAGTCCCCACTCTCCGCCGAACCACAGATGGAAATCTGAATGGAAGAGACTACCACCGAGAATGAAGGCACCGATCCATTCAAAGACGTCCGCCACTGGAGGTGAAATTCAAAGGGGAGCCAACACGCTTGGGATTTTTCCTAACCCAAGTCCTCAGCTACATGGAGGAATATGGGCAGGACATCCCCAGCGACAAAGCCCATATCCGAATTGTGCAATCTGCCTTAGACGGGCCGGCCGCAGATTGGGTGGTGAACTTGCACGACTCCAATGCCCCAGAGCTCAACGACTTCAACCGTTTTATGTCCTCCCTGAGAAGACGATTTGAGGACCCCCTATCTGATCGCAAAGCCCACAAAAGGATAAAAATGATGAGGCAGGGCAAACGCCCGGTAGCCGAATATACACAAGAATTCCGGGCCATTGCCAGCAAACTGAACTGGCCAGAAGACATCCTCCTTAGCCATTTCAAAGACGGACTAAATTATGACCTATATGATGCTTGCCTGCCCCGAGGGGATCCACACCAACTTGAGGAATGGTACGTCTTGGCAGAGGAAGCAGAGATCGACATATTGAAGAGGCACCGCCGAGGAAAACAATGGAGCCGCTCACCGCCTGAGCTGACACACGAACCAGTGAAACCATTGGCCATGGCCAAGAAGCAACCGGGGTGTTTCAAGTGCGGGAAAGAAGGGCACCGAGCTGTAGAATGCCGCTCAAGAGCCACCCAACACAACACAACCAGATCACCGGCCAGTAACTCCGGAAAGCCTCCAGCTAAGCCAAAAGAACCTGCCATGAGAATGATGGAAGCTGTGGAATCCCCCACCTCTGCTCAGCAGGGGGAAAGAACCCTAGCCTACACCGCAGGGCCGGTGGACGCCTCAGATGACAGCTCGGAGGGCGAGCCCCTGGTAAGTGGATGCATCGCACCCATCCTCAAGACAGTGACTATATTCATCCCCCCCATGGCCGAAGCTGTGAGGGTGAGAGCATTAATAGACTCTGGCTGCACCCGCTGCCTCATTAGCCCGACGCTAGTGGGGAATCTGGGCATTCCGTCGACGAGCCTGGAACAACCAATCTCATTTGGCCAGTTAGATGGGTCCATAGCAGGGGGGGTGCCAGCTACCCTAGGCACTTTACCAATACACCTCTCCCTGGGCAAACATGAGGAGGACATAACGTTTGTGGTGACCCCAGGCATGGAATGCCCAATGATCTTAGGGATGGAATGGTTACAAAAATGGAACCCCTGGATAAATTGGAGGACGGCAGAAATCAAATTCCCGAAGGGGGACCCTATGGACTTAAAATCCCAAGGGGGGCTACCAGAATCAAGAAGAGAAAAAGCATCCATGGGAGAGGAAAAGGGACTACCAGAAATACCAGAGGAATACAGAGACCTTGCTGAAGTTTTCAGTGAGGAGAGGGCGGATGAGCTCCCCCCCCGACCCACAGACTGTGCCATTGAATTCAAACCTGGGGCAAAACTCCTGAAGCCCAGATTATACTCCATGAGCCCAAAGGAGAAGGAGGAAATGGAAAGATTCATAAAGAAAAACCTAGAAAGGGTGTTCATTGAGCCAGCCAAGCCTAAAGTGGTTGCCCCGGTCCTCTTTAGGGAAAAGAAGGACGGCTCTTTACGCTTATGCGTGGATTATAGGGCCCTGAATACAATAAGTGAAAGCAATCTATACCCTCTGCCTCTCATGAAAGACATGTTGTCACACCTCTCGAAAGGGAAAAAAATTTCTAAACTAGACCTAAGGGAAGCTTACTATCGC
>NW_015387384.1:4036-9266 GCF_001527695.2 Protobothrops mucrosquamatus
AGAGGTTGCAAGGGAAATCGCCCGGACTGTTACAAACAGTGGCAAATCCTTCAGCCCCATGGAGGGAAATAGCCATGGATTTTATAGTGGAATTACCAGAAAGCAATGGGAATACTGTTGTCTGGACGGTCACGGACTTGTTTTCCAAACAGGTACACTTTATCCCTTGCCAAAAGATTCCCACTGCAAAAGCCTTAGCAAAACTTTTTGTCCAGCATATTTACAGACTGCATGGAGCACCCCAACGCATCATCTCTGATAGGGGAGTGCAATTTACATCTGCATTTTGGAAGGAATTTTTATCCCTCTTAGGAACCACTCAGGGACTGACATCTAGCCATCATCCACAGGGGGATGGACAAACAGAACGGTGTCACTCAGTACTTGAGCAATATTTAAGATGTTTTATTGATTATCAGCAGAAAACGTGGACGGACCTACTACCTTTCGCAGAAGTTGCCTACAATAATGCAGTCCTGGGTCTCGGGAACAGGGGAATCCAAGATGGACAACGGGAAAAGCCATGGATGGTAGCCGACGTTGGCATGGAACGGGGTCATCTGGGTGGAGGTGTGTTGGGAGTTGTTGAAGGCGAACTCCGCCAGGGGAAGGTACTCGGCCCAGTTGTCCTGCCGCTGGTTGACAAAACAGCAGAGGTACTGCTCCAGGATGCCGATGACCTTCTCCGTGCCCCCGTCAGTCTCCAGATGGTGCGACGATGACAGGCACACCTGCACCTCCAGCGCGGCCATTAGGCTTTTCCAGAAGCGGGCCGTGAACTGGGCTCTGTGGTCCGACACCACCCTGTCTGGCAGGCAATGGAGGCGAAAGATGTGCTACAGGAACAGACGGGCCGTGGTGCAGGCCGATGGCAGTCCGCGGCATGGGATGAAATGGGCCATCTTGGTGAGCATGTCCACCACCACAAGGACGGTCGTGAACGTGGCGGACAGTGGTAGATCTGTTAGGAAGTCCATGGAGATGGCACCCCACGGTCTCTCCGGTGTCGGCAGCAGCTGGAGGAGTCCCGGCGGTGGGCCGTACGCAGGTTTGGCCTATCGGCACGTCGCACAGGACGTCACATACACGTGCACATCATGCTGTACCCGAGGCCACCAAAAAGTCCGCGTCACCAAGTGCAAGGTCTTAAAGAGGCCGAAATGCCCTGCCGCGGGGTTGTCATGGCACTGGTTCATGACGAGGGCTCGGAGCGGACTCGTGGGCACGTACAGCCGGCCCCGGTGTTTCAGCAAGCCTTCCTCCAAGGTCCAGGGGGACGCTGGGCCGACTTCCGCTTTCCATTGCTGTGACCAGTCATCACGGCGCTGCGCTTCCAGCACCCGAGCCCGCAAGTCTGCTGGTTCCTGGATCGCGGCCAAGGATTCTGCTGGCAGCACCATCCGTGGGGGAAGGGAGTCCTTGGGGCAGAAGTATTCCGGCTTGCGGGATAGCGCGTCCGCCCTCTGGTTGAGGTTGCTCGGAATATACACGACATGGAAGTTGAACCGGGCAAAAAACAACAACCACCGGATCTGCCGCTGGTTCAACTTCCTGGCCGTGGTGAGGTGCTCGAGGTTCTGATGGTCCGTCCGCACCTCCACCTGGTGTCGGGCCCCCTCAAGGTGATGCCGCCAAGCCTCGAACACGGCCTTGATAGCCAGCAACTCCTTTTCCCAGATGGTGTAGTTGCGCTCGGAAGGATTGAGTTTCCAGGAGTAATAAGCGCAGGGAAAAAGAGTGCCGCCATCCACCAGGGCCTGTAGCAGTACCGCTCCAATCGCCACATTGGACACATCCATCTCGACCATGAACGGACGGTGTGGATTGGGATGCCTCAGGACCGGCTCCGTGATGAAGGCCTGCTTGATGACCTCGAAGGCCTGCTGCTGCAGGGGGCCCCACTGGAACGGGACCTTCTTCCGAAGTAGTTGGGTCAGCGGAAAGGTCAAGGTGGCGAAGGCCGGGATGAATGTCCAGTAATAGTTGGTGAACCCCAGCAGACGCTGGACGTCTTTCACCCGATGTGGGGGTTCCCAACTGCGCAAGGCCTCCACCTTGCGCGGGTCCATCGCGATGCCCTCGGAGGTGATGATGTGCCCGAGGAACTCTATGGAAGTCTGGAAGAAGTAACATTTCTCCAACTTCGCATAGAGTTGGTTCTCCCGCAGGCATTGCAGGACCTGGCGGACATGCTGGAGGTGGCTCTCCTGGGTCTGGGAATAGATTAAAATATCGTCCAGGTAGATCACCACAAACCGGTCCAACATGTCCCGAAACACGTCATTCATCAGGTGCTGGAAGACCGCAGGGGCGTTGGTCAACCCGAACGGCATGACGGTGTACTCGAAGTGGCCGTATCGGGTGCCAAACGCCATCTTCCACTCGTCCCCCTCTCTCACGTGCACCAGATTGTAGGCCCCTCGGGAATCGAGCTTGGTGAAGATCGAGGCCTCCCGCAACCTCTCCATCAGCTCCGGGATGAGCGGCAAGGGGTAGCAATTCCGCACTGTGATGGCATTCAAGCGCCGGTAATCACAGCACAGGTGTAAGTCCCCTGTCTTCTTCTTCACAAAGAGGACCGGGGCCGAGAGCGGGGAGGATGAAGGCCGGATGAACCCTCGGGCCAGGTTCTTGTCCAGAAAGTCCCGTAGGGCGGCCAATTCGGGCTCCGACATGGAATACAGGCGGCCCGCAGGCAGTGGTGCATTGGGCAGCAGGTCCACCGGGCAGTCGTAGGGTCGATGCGGGGGTAATCGGTCCACCTCCTTTTCGCTGAACACATTGGCGAAGGGCGTCAGCTCAGGAGGCAAGGAGACGGCTGGGGTGGAGACGTCCTGGCCGGCACAGGTGTGGCAGAGATGGTCGATGCACTGCAGGCTCGGGAACGAGATGGCGTTTCTCGACCATGCCACCTGAGGATCGTGGGCCCGAAGCCAGGCCATCCCCAGGACCAATGGAAAATGCAGGTCCGCCGTCACATAGAACTGGATCGCCTCCTCGTGGTTCCCAATGGTGAGGCGCAAGGGCTGGGTAGCAAATGTGATGGGCCCTGCCACGAGTTCCCGCCCATCGATAGTCTCAACCCTCAACGGAGGGTCCACCGGAACCAAGGGAACCTTAAAAAAGGCCACAAAGGCCTGGTCCATGAAGTTCGTCATGGCCCCGGAGTCCACCAGCGCATGTGCCTGAAGCCCCTCCGACCGATTGGCCAACAACACCCGGGTGTCCAGAATCAGGTGCCGAGGGGGCTCACAGTCCACAGTTGCCAACTCCGGTGGGGCATGGTTACGTGCCTGGCCCAGGGTTTCCCCTAGGCCAGGTCTGGCCCGTTTCCCGGTTGGTCACGCCGAGATTCCGGAAAAGGCTTAAACGCCCCACTCCGCTTCCTGGGACACGAGGTGGCAAAATGTCCAGCCTCGCCGCAATAGAGGCACAATCCCCCTTGGCGTCTCCGCATCCGCTCTTGGGCCATCAGTTGAGGTCTAGCTGCTCCGAGCTCCATGGGCTCCTCAACCGTGGCCACAAAGCGTGGGGTGGTCCGGGGTACTGTCGGTGTGAAACGCGGGGGTGCCGAAGCTGTCAGTGGTTCCGGAAGGGGCCGACGAGGCCGTCGCCGTTGAAGGCGGGCGTCGATGCGCAGGCATTGGATCACCAGGGTGTCGAGGGTCTGAGGCACCTCCACCCGAACCAGTTTGTCCTGCAGATCGTCTGAGAGGCCGTCCTGGAAGGCATCCATCAGCGCCGCCTCATTTCAAGCCGAGTCCTGGCCTAGAAGTCGGAACTCAGCGATATAGTCCTGCAGGGCGCGCTTTCCTTGGCAGAGGTCCTTGATGCACCTCGCTGCCGTCTGAACGCGCAGGGGGTCCTTGTACATCACCCGCAGGTGTTGCAAAAAGCCCTGATTGTCCAGGAGTAATGGGCTGTTTTGCAACAACAGGGGCGTGGCCCATCGGGCGGCAGAGCCAGAAAGGAAGCTAATCACAAATGCCACCCGAGCCTGATCATCCGGAAACTCCTCCGGCCTCATCGCCATAAAGAGTTGGCATTGTCCCATGAAGGCCGGGAACAGCTCCGTCTGCCCAGAAAATCTCTATGGCACGTTCACTGGGCATCTCGAACGGGGAGGAGGAGGGGGGGGAAGAGCTGCAGGAGCATTTCCCAAAGCCAGTTGAGCATTTAACTGGGCCACTTGCTGCTGTAGGAGCTGATTGGCATCTATCAGCTGCTGTACCTGCTGCTGCAGCTGTTGGTCCATCGTGGGTTAACGATGGATTATGTTCGGGGTGATGGACAAGATGTTCTGTCCCCGTCGGACACCCACACCCAAACAGCCAGCCGAGGGTTAAAGAACTTCTCCACACTCCAATCCACAGATAAGAAAAACTTGGCAGCAGCTCCGTAGCTGCCTGCCAAGACTTTTACTCAGAGAACAAAAAACAATACACACAGTTAGAAAATTAAGTCCACAGCAAACTACTTCGCCATAGATTCAGCTTTGTCCGTCACAGAGTCCAAATGGCCACCACCTCCCTTTTATAGCCTGTGGGGTGTGGTCCAGTGACTCAGCTTAATCTCTGGCATGTCTCCTTTTCTGCTGCGCACGCTTGTCGCTCCTATGCTGGCGTGGATTCAGCCACAACTTATCTTCATCACTATCCGAAACACCTGGCTCCTGGCCAATCTCAGAACCACCTGGCTCCTGGTCAATCTCTTCTCCGTCGGGAGACACCTGAGGCATTGCCAAAGAGGAGGGTCCTGGAGAGGGAGGCCTGGCCATCTCCTCTCCTTCATGTTCAGAGCCTTCTTCCTCCGATAAGAGGGGCTCACAAGACAGAGCCACAACAACAGGTTACACTCCTTTTCAAATAGCCAATGGTCAAAGTTTCAACCCCATGCCAGAATTAACCCCAAACGAACCAATGATCCCATCACTGAAAGAATGGATGGAACAATTACAAAACACCTGGCCAATAGTTAGAAAAGCACTAGATGAAGCTAGGCAGGCATACAAAGCACAAGCCGATAAAAAAGGGATTGAGCCTACACCATTCATTATAGGAGAAATGGTGTACTTATCTACAAAATACCTGAAGTCCCTACAACCCTGTAAAAAACTGGGACCAAAATATATAGGGCCTTTTCCAATTAAAAGAATCATAAACCCAGTAACAGTAGAATTAGAATTACCAAAAAATCTCAGGCAAATACACCCAATTTTTCATTGCAGCTT
>NW_015387384.1:9334-23323 GCF_001527695.2 Protobothrops mucrosquamatus
TGGCCCTCACTTCTTTCAGCCTACTTCAAAGGGACTGGATGTGGATATCACCAAAAGGACTAACAATAACAATGGGGGTCATTAGCTTTCATGTAATCCTTTCTGAAGTCTCCTCCCGGCAGTGAGGAAAAGGGGGTGAGAATGTAATGCCTGGGATTGTCGCTGGGAGAAGGGGGTGATGGGGTGTGGCTAATGGGGGGATCCCTTAAAACCTTGAATGGGAGAGCTTGGACCCAAGTTCTGTCTAGAACGCCTGCATCCAGCTTTCTCTTAATAAAGATGCCTGTTGGAAGAAATATTCCAGGAGTTCTGTCTTCTTAAGATGCAAAGTGGGGTGGGTCCTTACAAATCCAAAGAACTGCCAGAGTAACAATAGGGAAAAAAGAGGATAAGGAGATTTCAGAGATTCTTACATACAGTATATGTATTATGTTGGAAGGGAAATACAAAAAATATGTTTATCTGTAGGAATTAATCTGATAGTGGTTGTTTTATCTGTTAACATTTTAAAAATATTCATCAATAATAAAAGACAATAGAAAGATTTGGGACCATTATTTTGGATTGTAATTCAAGAGTATTTCCAACCCAGACCTTTTCTCAAGAACTAAGATTAACTCACTCATTTATTCCCCAAAGCTAGTGCACTCCCACCCAATTCACAGAATCCAGATCCAACTAGTTTTGTTATGATTTGTCATGTTTCCAGTTTCAAATGTGAACTATGTATGCCTACTGAAGGATAAGCTTTTTTTATATGGTTGGAAATGGATATATAATTCCAACTCTTTTAAAAAATAAGAGTGCACAGTCTTATACTGCCACAGAAAAACAGCAGCAAAGAAAGCAGGAGCAGGAATATTTTTGTGACTGGGAGAACAGCCTCTTGGAAAGAAAGAAAGAAAGAAGGAAGGAAAGAAGGAAAGAAGGAAAGAAAGAAAGAAAGAAAGAAAGAAAGAAAGAAAGAAAGAAAGAAAGAAAGAAAGAAAGAGAAAGAAATAAATCCTGTTGAGTTTTCTAGCCTTTACATGGATACCACATAATGTAAAATTGCCAATCAAGTAGGCTACCTCTACCATAGCTAGCTAGTTTTATATTTCAATTTTAAAATAAGAAATCAGCCAATAGATAAAGTTTTTATTGATGCAGTTATATGCTTGCTTGAATTGATTGGGATTATATTATTATATATGTTATTATAACATATAAGATAATATGACTGATTACTCTGATGCAAAAGCATCCTATACTGTTATTATATTCCATTTGTCTGATTCTGGAGTCTGTCTAATTTGCATGTTTTCATATTAATAATAGCCTCCTCTTTATAGCTGGCTACATATCTTTACTCTACAAAAAAAAACACGTGGCCCTCTATTGGAATTTAGCATTTCAAGGCATCTATTCTCAGTCGGTATGAAAGTTGTGAAGTAAATTCTGAATACTTGCCGCAAAGAAGTTATATATTTTTTTTGTTTCTTCCATTTGGATTTCGCTGGGTCAGTGATCCTCTGTAATAAGAATTCTGAGCAAAGAATTCAGCATTGCCTTGAAAAGTTAAAGAAAATGATATGGATAGCAAGATGCTGCAATAAAATTATTCATGTTTAGCTAATATTAAAAGGTAAGAATGGGAAAAGGACCAAAGTATACATCCAGTGTTTAAATGGAGGGAGAATTTGTTAAGTCCAAAACCTCTTCTAGGACAATAATTAAATCAGCAGGTAAAAAGTAAGTTTCTAGCAAGACTTTTAATGTACAAGTTAGTCAACGATTTTTTTCTATATGTAAGAGAATGTATCTCTATGAATTACTTGGCATTCCCCACATTATCATTTATTCCCATTAACTCCAAGTTTGGACACAATATTATATCTAAACCATTTAATTACATCTTTTTGCTTTAGTGAGCAATGTTTGTTATTAAAAATTGTATTAACATAAGAATTACATTGATGACTCTTGATTTCTATTAAATTTTTCTTTTTCTTTTAAATCTCCATATTCAGTGTGTTTCACTATGTTTTAATAATGAACTTTGCAATAGCTCTACAATGTAAGTAAGAATTATTGCCTCTATACTGTAGCAGCTGAATGAGTGATCACTAATATTTTCTAAGTCCTCCCTCCCTCTCAATTCATAGTAGAGGCAAAGTCTGAACCCACCACAGGTAGTCCTCACTCAATTACCCTAAACTGGACTGAAATTTCTATCACTAAGTGAAGCAGTTGTTAGACAAAACATCATGTGACCGTACTGCTTAACAATAGTCCCAATTGTGGTCGTTAGTCAACTCTCGTTAGGTGAGGATCTTGTGCTTCTGCCCTCTGCTTCAACTCCCCACTCACCTACCCCCCCCCATCTCTGCAGCTGCAGCACACCACTGGTTCAGATTTAAATAGTTGACCACTAGTACTCCTAGATCCCTTTCTACAGGAGTGTGAATTCTTCAAAAAGATTCAGAAGGTGATCCTTGAAAGTTTGGTTGTTGCAGCATCCCTGTAGACACATGATTAAAATTTGGGCACTTGGCAGCCTGCCCACATTTATGATCACAGAGGTTGCTTGACTCGGCCCCACCAACTCTGCTCTTTCAGCTGTCCTGCACTTGGCCACTGCTGCCTATCCCTGCTGCCCCCCACCACCAGCCCCAACTGTTCTTTCTCCCACTGCTGAGAAGGTCATGCAAAGATCCAGTAGCTTCCACTGCCAGTGGGCCTCAGCAGCAATGGGAGGAAAAAAACAGCAAAGGTCAGTTGGGGGCAGCAGGTGGAGGCAGGGGTGAGTGGCAGCGGAGTGCAGAGTGACCGAAATAAAATAATTGTCTTCAAGGCCCTTTCAGCATGGTGCAGAAACTCTGTCAGAGTAATAGCTGAATATGTATGAAAATGACATTGTGAAATTGATCCATATATTCCAGGTACATACACATGCAGAAAGTAACTCATGCAAGGCATACAGGTACATACACATGCAAGGCAACAATTATTAGGGAGAGGCTGCCAATCAACTGAGCATTTTCCTCCTTGCATAAATGAGCAAATGTCTTACTTGAAGTTTCATGGGAAATACTGAATTTCCTCCTCAACACATGGGACACAGACATGACCTAAAAGGAATAAAATCTTGTTAGCATCTAAATAAGGGTTGGCTGTATTTTCCCCATTGCAACTTATGCCTAACTTTCCTCAGCAGGACAGCATTTTGGCCCACCAATAAATGTCAGTCCACTCATTTATTTTGTGAGTAATTCATCAATTTTGCTAATGTACTCATTTGACTTTATTCATTAAGTAAAATAAATTCAATAAAATATTTCTTCTATTTGGATTAGACTTTTTAAAGAAGCTGAATATCCTGTTTTTCCCCACAACTCTCCAACTGTACACCACTTAGCCCCAATTGTTTGCATCAAAATGTCATTTGCAATATGTAGTCATTATTGGCATATCAGAAAGGCCAAGAGAAATATCTCTTAGGACTACAGGATCATGTCTACCACTAAGCACCACCAATAAGTACTGAAAGAGAGATTTTGAAAAGTAGTGTTTGAATTTCTAGAACACAGTTTGATTTGTAGATCCCAGTTTCAGAGATTTATATGCTTCTGCTTCTCCAGCTTCTGTTTCAACTTCATGTAGAGGTATGTAAAAATTTAAAACAAAAAGCAAGATTTACATTTTGATCTTTTGTCAATTTCACTTGATAAATGTTATTTTTCCATCTGTATCCTTCTTTAAGTATGCAGTCTTAATTAAACACTGTCTATTGGCATACATGATACATGATCAGCATTTTCACTACTATCATGGCAATGTTGGAAAAATCAAGCAATGGAATTTTAAAAATTGCAAAAGCTATGGTTATCTAAGTTTAAATCTTTATGATGATACCTTCAAAATTAAGTAGGCAATCCTTGGTAGATTTTGGAGCAAGTAGAATATTTGCTTCAAAAAATAAATCTAGGAAGAAATGTGTTTGTCTCTTATCCTGAAGTCATCCAAGATTAGATTTTAAAATTGGGGAACATCTTCTTTGGCTAAATGTCAATGAGCAGACAAATGGCAGTTTCCACTTGCGCAAGAAGGCGGTATCTCTGCCATTTCTCATCTTGTATTTGCATGTACTTTCAAACCACCTGGTGATTTTGTATCAGGGAAGTTTATTATATGCATTCCTGGGAGGCTGAAGGTTAAATGCCTTGGAATGAAGGATATGAAGAACATTGATTTTGATTTATGATAATCAAGTGGTAGGAAAATTGTTGGTTGAGTAGGCACCCAGTTTGCATATCTTTACCTGCTCTAGGGCTAATTCATTCAAAAGTGACAAAATAGCCATTTAAAAAGGCTAAATGTAAGATACAACTGACGAATTTATAATGAAGAAGAAAAAATATTTGAGGCTACTCTACCAGAATTCTCTGCCATGGACTCTTTATCTAATCTCTTTACTTCCCAATTTTCTCTGCTGTTCAGTTCAGTGACAAATTTTTACTAGTTTACTACAAATTTTTACTAATTCCTACCATATATCATATGTAATGCTTTAAGATTCATGGTTCAGAAGTGATCCATGAATTGTTAGCGGTAATACTGTAGTGCTTTAAAAAAACTGCTTCAGATCAATTCATACTAACTGATTTTATTTTTACCCATGAAACCTTCCAACTGCCAGGACTCTTCTTCATGCTCCCTTTAAGTGCAGGGTACTCACGAGGTTTGCATTCCTCCTTGTTTTCCATCTCCTTCTACCCCAATCCTTCCTGAATTCATAGTATTGTCATTCCATTATGTAAAGTAACATAAACGACATTGTTGTAATTTTTACAGCATTAGAAACAGTATTCAGAATACCTAAACTCTCAAATGAGATCCAAGAAAATGTATCCAAAATTCTACCTCTGACCAAAGCAACACAAAAACAGAATGATCTTAAAGCAAACTGCCTTTCTCTAGTCATAAAAAATATTACAGAAGGACCAAAAAAACAGCAGACAAAAGTTGAATGACAGTTCTCGTGGACAGAGCACAACACATTAAAAAATTAATGAAGTGTTGAACAACAAAGATGCTTACAACTCTCTAAGTACAAGCTCAATATAGAAAATAGACAATCAAATCAAGAAAGTCTCAATGATCTAGTCAAGATAGGACAAATTACAAAACAACAATCATGTTCAAAAAGCTATGGATCCATCTCCCATGCTTTTATGGACCCACAAAAATACACAGAACAGATACACCACTCTATTTAATTGTGTCACTATTGGGAACCCCAACATACAACTTTGCCAAAGAACTCATTAAAAATGTGAGCATTTTGATGGGAGCAAACATGCTATCAATTCACTATTACAGTGCTTTTAGAAAATCAAAGACTTAATAGGTGAAGAAGATGATTTCATGATCTCACTGATAACACAGCATTCTTCATACCCATAGATCCAAAACTGGCAAAAACCTCCTAAACTTTACTATACAAAGCTCCACACCAAGTGAAGGAAACAAAAGTGGAAATTATTTAGAAATATGGAACTTATAGATTACTGCCTCACCATTTATTTTCACTTTAATGGACAGATATACAAAGAAATCAGAGGAACATCCATGGAATCACCAATTTCAGGATTCAAATAAGAAACAATTAAGCAGCGTCTGGAAATAATAGTCCTCCTCCATAAACAACTTCAAATGTGAATCTGTTAGGCAGACATAATTTTTGTCATAACCAAATATTTACAACAAAACCAGTGTTTAACAGAATCAAATTTATAAGGGAAGAAAAGAATAACAGACTACAATTCCTAGATATTCTCATCAACCAAGGTAATAAAGCCAGACTTCGTATTCAGGTATTTTGAAAAGCAATATAAACAAACCAAGTGCTGCAGTGCCAGAGCAACAATCCAACTGCCCAACATAAGAGAGCTTTCAGACAAGCCTGAATATCAAGGCTTATCTGTATATTCCAAGAACTCCAAAGACAACCATTATAGTATCCTTCAATGAAACGAGTACCCATTTATTGGGTATCCACATCATTACAAGTGCTTTTCAATGCAACCAATTAGAACACAACCACCACAACCCATAAAAAAGAATAAATCTTCCATACATTGAAAATATCTCAAAAACCACAACAGATTATGTCAACTGCAAAGTATCGAAGTAACCAAACCAACAAAATCCTTCCAAAATATCTTAAACAAAAATGAAATGAAATTATTTACAACATATAATGAGCTGACTGTGAAAGCTACTATGTAGGATAAACAGGATTACAGAACACACTTAGTTGGCAGCCAGAAGTCATGCTGGAAATTTTTTACTGGATACATGGACCAATTTAACCACCAAGTCGACTATAGCCATTTTAGATCAAGTGAAATCCAAAAATATAAGGAAGGTCCTAGAGGCCTGGCATTCTAATCTAACAGATCAGATACACAGAAAAAAAATCTAGTCTACAAACTATTAAAAAAGCAAACAAAGGCCCAAGAAAGAGCAAAGAGTCTGGGGCATTCTTCCTTTATTATATGCTCAAGACATAGTTACCAGACAACAAACATAGAAATAATAAAATAATGCAGTCAACAAATGAGATTTGCTGCCTACTAAGAGTGTTTACATTCCTGCTTTGCTAGGAACGACAGCATTCGTATCTCCTCAACTTTTTATAATTATAAAATTGAATTCAGAGATCATACAATTTCATTATGGCACATCATTGCTTTTCTTTGTAAAATTCAGGTATGCTCACCTGGATGCTTCTTTGTTTCTTAGGCCTTTCCAGTGGTTTAACTGTCAACCCAGCAGCACTCAGTGCAGCGATTCAAGATCAGACACTTTTATAGGAAGTAGCACATTATTCCATCATAAAGGCAACTGAACTTTTTCCTGGCATAAAGCCAGTACATGGTTGTATGTATATCGTATATGCACACATGGAGAGGCAAACATCTATCCCTAATTTAAATCAGTGCAGCAATAGCACTATTTCATTTGGTACTTGACATGCCAATGAACTGGAATCTGGGGATAATTGTCTTCAGTTATTTCAGTGCTATAAAAAATAATAAATGGAACAAGCATGGCATGCTTTATATAACATGACCATAGCTTTCCAGACTTTCTCAGGCTTTTTTAAAAAAGACTACACCCTGATTTCATTACAATGCACAAGTCAGGTCCTAGCAGTGAAAAAAATTGTACTTTTCTCAGAATCAATTATTCTCTGTCTTCATTAATGAGTTCCCAGATTTCTGAGGCAAAATTGCCTTGCCCTTAGCTGTGCTGAACTAGCCTGCAGAATATAATTTAGGCAAGGTCAATTCCTATTGTGATTTATCTTCTCTCTTAATTGAGAGAGAAAGATATTAAGAAAGGAAAGAGATTATATGCTATTTTTTTTGGTTTAAGGAACTACATTTTATTTTAATTCCCTTTTATAAACTTGGGCCAAAGTTGCTTCTATTCTATTAATAAATGTCTCCTCTTCCTGCTCCTGCTCCTTTTTATTGAGTCAGTATAAAAACATTTCAGTCAATTTGTATGAAAATATACAGAAATCCAATAAGATTGTCTCTAGCTTCTATGCTTTAAAATCTTTGTCTGCTGTTTTTTTGGTCCTTCTGTAATATTTTTTATGACTAGAGAAAGGCAGTTTGCTTTAAGATCATTCTGTTTTTGTGTTGCTTTGGTCAGAGGTAGGATTTTGGATACATTTTCTTGGATCTCATTTGAGAGTTTAGGTATTCTGAATGCTGCCGACGTCATCAGGGTTGGAATGCTAGCTGATTAGGAAGCTTGCCTATACGCCCGGCTTCTCGAGTGCGTAATCGGCCCATTAGTTGTATTAATCTGCAACGTGCTAAGTTGATTCACATCCGGCAGACTGTTGGTGGACCCGGTGGTTATGCCCAGATCCTCCATTACTTTTCTAGCGCGCGTGTGAGCGCCTGGGGGACGGCTGTCAAGCTGTCTCTGCCCCCTATCTCTCTCCCCCCCTCTCATTTTGGAGCGATCCCTCACTCTGCATTTCAAATGCCCTGTAGGGCTGTCATCTTCCCTTATGGCCGCCATTGTCTCGCCCATAGGAGCAGCTGTTAAGAACTTCCTGCTCACTCTTCTCCCCTTTTTGTCTCTCCTTCCAAGCTGCTTCCGTGCGTCCATTTTCCACACCCGATCTTGACACATCGTTAGTTTCTCATCCCTTCCCATAGCAGCTGTTACTGCCTCACCCATAGCCCTGTCACTCCAGTCTTGCCTGTTGTTATCTCATTGTAATGTTCCCTGGCCCCCCTCTCCTTTTTCTGGTTCGCTGTCTTCCCTAGGGATCACAGTTTCCCCATTTGTAAAATCATGATCTTGCTTTTGCACAGTGAGGGGTGGCCATCTACTCTGTGGATTGCAACATTGACTCTCCCACTTTCTAAGGGTCTGGTATGCCAGTAGGAGGTCTATGTGCCAGTTGATGGAGTTTTCATCCGAAAGCCAGGCTTCTTTAAAAAGGCGGCCACCCTTGGTGGTCTCATGAGATATAGCCTGTGCGTTTTCCAGATCGAATGTATGGTCCAGGTTGGCCATGTGGGTCCACACTTGTGAGCGCTGCTCCTGCCTTTTAATTGCCAGTTCATGTTCATGGACCCTAGTCCTGAGACTTATGGCTGTTTCCCCAACGTAATTGCAGGGGCAGTTCTTGCAGTTAATTCTATAAACTATAGAAAATTGCTCACCGTTGGGGAGTGGCTCTTTAGGATGCATGATCTTAGTTCTTAGGGTCTGCTCTGGCCTATGGGCAACGCTCACATTGTGGGGAGCCAATAGCCATGCTGTGGCTTCGGAAACACCACAGATATAAGATAAGGTTATCCGTGTGGCCGGTGTCATCATTACTCCGGAGGACTGGGCCCTACACGGTTGACGTGGTCCACTGTAATGTCTCACAAATTCCGTGGGGTAGCCATTGAGCCTAAAGGTGCGATATAGATGTTTTCTCTCTTCAATTTTGGCTCTAACCGTGCTACAATGGGAATAAATCCATTTGAATAAAGTCCTAATTTTATGCGCTACAGGATGATTACTCCTGTAGTGCAGCGTTCTGTCCATATGAGTAGGTTTACGATAGACAGATGTACATAATGTACAGTTAGGACATCAACTGACTAGTACATCTAAAAAGGCAAGGACCCACCTCACTTTACATCTTAAGAATACAGAACTCTTGGAATATCTTTTCCAACAGGCATATTTATTAAGAAAAAATGATTGTAGGTGTGCTAGACAGGATCTGAGGAATTTTCTCCCACTCTTCAATGTTTTAAGTGTTTTCAAACAGCCCCCCACCCCACAGTTCTTCCGGGCGACGATCCTCCTCCTCTCTTTTCCCAGACTCCAGGCACTGCATTGTTCCACCCCTTTTCCCTTTCTGCTGGCAAATGGGAGACTTCAGAGAGGAGTAAGTGAAAGGTTATGGCCATATTGTTATGGTCAGTCCTCTTGGTGAGATCCACATTCAGTCACTTTGAAGTTTAATGAAGGAAGTGAGATCCATAAAACCCCTTTGCTCATCCCCCTTCCCCTTCATAGTATGACAGAATCCAGAGAGAGCAGAAATGGGGTTTTCCATAGTTGATAATTAGAAATGAAATATAATTGGATTCTGACAGGTGCCTTGGGTCTCTTCCTCTGTCGTAAACTGGAGGTCCGTATATACAGAGTTCAACTGCTCCAGGAATTTGATGCTGTCTCGTCCTTTGATAATTACAAAAGTATCATCCACGTAGCGTATCCAAAAGTTAGGGCGATATCTAGCCATTACTATCGTCTCTAACCACTGTAGCACCGCCTCTGCAATAATACTTGAGATGGGGGATCCCATCGGTGTCCCTTTTATTTGTTCATATATAGTGCCTTGAAAAGTAAAATATGTTTTCAGGCATAGGGATAACAGCTGTATCAGGTCATTGGTGTGGAGAAGATCCAGGTGTTGTTCCTGCTCCTCCTGTAGGCGGTCCTTTATTACTGAGACCGCCAGATCTTGGGGGATAGAGGTAAAGAGTGAGGTAATGTCAAATGAGATCATTACCTCATCCTCCTCTATCCTTAGGGGCTTTAATCTTTCTAGGAACTCTTCAGCGGATTTTACTATAGTCTCGTTGTTATTGACTAGGTGCCCAATACGGCCGCTAAGCCATTTGGCTAGTCCCGAAGTCAGTGTGCCCTTAAAGGACACGATGGACTGCAGAGGAATGCCCACTTTATGGACCTTTGGGAGGCTGTAAAATCTAGCCATGGTGATGCGGCCATTTTTATCCTGGTGTTCATTTTTTCTATATTTTATTGATATGTGTTTGCCCAGGATTCACATTTTTAATGTTATTAAGGATAATATATATATATATTTACCTGTCATAGGTGTGACATCTATATAATATAGGTATATAAAAACACATGCGTATTCAAATGCAATGTTGTGTCAAAATTTCAAAGCAATCGGTGAAGAACTTTCGGAGATTTAAGATTCTGAACAAACGAACATTTACACACACACACACACACACACACACACACACACACATATATATATATATATATATATATATATATATATATATGGTAAAAATATAAACAAAAGTGAACACCAGGAAAGGTAAAAAACTATAAAAGTTTTAATAAATTATGATCCAAGCTTTCACTGGCTCACTGCCGGCATCTTCAGGGATCTATGTAGGTCAATGGGAGCACACTTTTATGATCAAACCACCTTTGCACCCGGCCCATGGACGCTACCATGGGACTCCGTCAGCCAATCGCCGTTGTGACCCCGTTTTTGTTCTGTTAACTAATTTACCTGCGCTGTTCCTATCCTTGCACAACTTGCCACCACTATTTCCCTCGCCCTCTCTCCTTCTTCCTTCCTGTGCTTCCATACCAATCCTCCGTTTTGCCCTACCGGGAATGGGTCCGCATCGTACGCTAATTCTATCACCATCCCTCCCCCCTCCGGTGTCTTGCGAAGTGCCCTGCCTCGATCTGCACCGCTCGGTACTCCTCCTCCTTCTCCCTTTCCACACCCAGCAGACGCGCAGCCGTGATCCCCAGGTACCGATGCTGCCTCCCTTTCTTCACCCCCATTAACTAGCCGGGGGCACATACCTGCCCTTACGTTGTCCTCCATCTTGCCCTGCAGCCACAACTCTCTATCCATTCGGCCTTTCCCCCCTTCTGCCTCCTCCGTATTTCCCATACTTTCCATCTCCCCCCTTTCTCTCCCCGCCGAGGCCACTTCACACATCCGCAAGGCAGCTGCACGCGAGCGTGTGACCGCCCCTAGAACGGGACAGTGTTGCTCTCCCTCTCCTCCTCTCCTCATTGCTCCCCCTCCCCTCCTCCTCCCTACATTGCCCCCCACCTTGCCCTGTAATTGCAACCCCGTCTACCTGATCTTTCCCCCTCCCCTTTCTGAACCGTCCTTCCCGCACTTCCCATCTCCCCCCTTCTTTCAACTGAGACCCCTCCGTTCATCCGCAAAGCGGCTGCGCGAGAGCGCGTGACTGCTCCTAAAGCAGAGCAGCATCGCTCTCCCTCCTCTCCTCTTCCCACGGGAGATGTCGTGTTCGTTTGCAGGGCGGTTGTCTGGGAACGTGTGATTGTCCCTGCAACGCCTCAGAGCTGTTCGTCCCTCCCTCCCCGTGCCTCCAAACGTGCCGGGGGTTCCGGGGATTCCAGAGAACGTGCTAACCGATTCAAGTCACTATTCCACGCTGTTGCTTCTTTCTGTTGAATCCTCATCCGGGAGCAAGTGACCGCTCCTAGGGCAAACCCCGGGGGATGTACAAATGATCCCGATTCATCCGATGGTGCCATGGGGATACTCAGAGGTGCGGGGCCAACGGAGGTAGCAAGGGGTAGAGGCGAACGATCCTCATGGCGGCAGCTGTGCTGTACGTTGGCATGTGTCCACATCAGTTCCTTCCCTTCCCCACCTTCAAATGGGACGTTCGATCTGCTCAATCTGCCCAAGGTTGGAGCGTTGGCATCAACGGGTTCCTCTGTCCATCGGGGGCATTCATGCTCCATCCTGGGAAAGCGCCCACGCAGGCAGGCGCCTGCTCCACCATTGTTCGGGGGGTGTTGGGGGTTCCCCCCCTCCTCCCACCTCCCCCGAGGCCTATGGGCACGAGTGTTCCATGCCCTTAATGCCAGATGTGCTTGGCATAGATCTACATGTCTGTTAATGGAGCCCTCCCCCGACAGCCAGGCTTCCTTTAGGAGTCTATCGCCTTTAGTGCTGTCACCAGCAATCACCTGCATGCCATTCAGGTCAAACTTGTGGCCGGTCTCCATCATGTGCGTCCACAGCTGGGAACGTGGCTTCCCCCTCTTTATGGCGAGCCTGTGTTCGTGGACCCTTGTTCCAACTCTTTTCGAAGTCTCTCCCACATAGTTAGCAGAGCACTCGTTGCATTTGATTTTATAAACAACACCTGATTTCTCTGCCGTGGGGAGTGAGTCTTTGGGCCTCATGACGCCAGACTGTAACGTGCAACTGGGTTTATGGGCCACTCTAACCCCATAGGGGGCCAACAGTCTAGCTGTTGCCTCTGAAACATTGCTAATATAGGGGAGAGTAACCCGGGTCGCCTGAGGTAACAGCCCTTCGGACCGTTGGCTGCCCGGAGGTCTGGGTGGGGCGCTGTATCTCCTGACAAACTTCATTGGGTACCCATTGCGTTTACACACCTGGAGGAGATGTCTCCTTTCCTCCATCCTAGCCTTGGCCGTGCTGCAGTGGGAGTTCACCCTCTTAAAGAGGGTTCTAATACAGCTGACCTTGTGGGCCATAGGATGATTGCTGTCAAAATGTAACATCCTATCGGTGTGAGTCGGTTTGCGGTATACCTTGGTCTGGAGAGTTCCATCCAACCGGTGACGGACCAGAACATCTAAAAATGCCGCTCTTCTTCTTCAGTAAACTGTATATCCGCATAAACCGAGTTAAGCACACCCACAAAGCCAGCTCTCTGATCCCTCTTGATGACAGCAAAGGTATCATCGACATAGCGGGCCCAAAACTTAGGGCTGTGCTACAGCGGTTGCAGCAGGTGGTGATGGCCCAATGCTGCCCTACGTTTTGGGCCCGCTATGTCGATGATACCTTTGCTAGTTAATGGGGGTGAAGAAAGGGAGGCAGCATCGGTACCTGGGGGTCACGGCTGCGCGTCTGCCGGGTGTGGAAAGGGAGAAGGAGGAGGAGTACCGAGCGGTGCAGATCGAGGCAGGGCACTTCGCAAGACACCGGAGGGGGGAGGGATGGTGATAGAATTAGCGTACGATGTGGACCCATTCCCGGTAGGGCAAAACGGAGGATTGGTATGGAAGCACAGGAAGGAAGAAGGAGAGAGGGCGAGGGGAATAGTGGTGGCAAGTTGTGCAAGGATAGGAACAGCGCAGGTAAATTAGTTAACAGAACAAAAACGGGGTCACAACGGCGATTGGCTGACGGAGTCCCATGGTAGCGTCCATGGGCCGGGTGCAAAGGTGGTTTGATCATAAAAGTGTGCTTCCATTGACCTACATAGATCCCTGAAGATGCCGGCAGTGAGCCGGTGAAAGCTTGGATCGTAATTTATTAAAACTTTTATAGTTTTTTACCTTTCCTGGTGTTCACTTTTGTTTATATTTTTACCATGAATGCACCCAGGAATCAGTCATCTGTTTTTAGGATTGTTTTATATATATATATATATGTTTTCTGAGGTTTTCGCGGGAGTTCAGACAGATCTGTTGTTGAAGTGTTCAATTTTGGCAATGGTTTTGGTTTTTTTAAAATCAATTTTATGTCCTGTGACTTTAAGGTGTTGGACCAGGGAAGAAGTTGGTTCTTCTTTTTTGATTGAGTTCTTGTGTTCTTCAATGCGTGCATTTATTCTTCTGTTGGTTTGTCCAATGTATGTGGTGGGACAGGTGGAGCATGGGATTTCA
>NW_015387384.1:23423-28854 GCF_001527695.2 Protobothrops mucrosquamatus
ATGATGTCACAACCACACATCCACACAAAAAACAAACCCAAACCCACACAGATGATGAGATACAACCACAAATTATAATCCATTCCACAGCTACATCATTAACCACTTTAAACCCCCCCATTCCAGACATGTTTGGACATCCTAACATCCACCATAAAGAAATGGCACGACCTCGAACTCGAAACCAGGCAGCAACAAGTAATCTCACCATCTCATATCAAACCAATCTAACCCCAAAAAACCCCCCTCCCAAACAGAACACTCCCCCAGCCTATCAGAGCACAGCCAACCCCCCATCCCATCATAACACAGCCAAGTTCCTTAACCAATCAGAACACACTTCCACCCATTCAGAACACAACCAAGTCCCCACCCCTTCAGTTCAAACCCCACTGGCAGTTTGGTCCTCTAACTCTCTTAGTCTTTTCTGCAATCCATAGATGTTCTCCCTAGGAGTAGGCACCTGCAATTAACACTACTAGTTTCCAGCTAGATTATTGTCAATGATCTCTCTAAACTCTACAGCAACATGATCTCAGTTCAGCAATAGTGAAAAAGGTATTTTCTCTGCTACAGATTATTAGGAAATGACATTAAAATTGTCAGCACCATCACTCTTCCCAAAATCAAGTCTACAATTACATTTGGAATAATGTGGATTAGGCTAGTTTCAAGGATGTAAGCAAGCCGAAAGGAAAAAGATTACATTTTAGTTAGAAAAAAGTGATAGTGGTGAACTGTGTATGACAGTGATTCTGTCAGAACCCATATATTAAAGGACCCCTTTCTTCTTTCTAAACCCAAACCTCATTCTCTTCTCTTCCTGGGTTCTGCCATACTCCTGGAGGGGAGGGGGAAGTGCTTGCAGGTTATTGCCTTGTTTCTTCTATCGCTACAATGTAACACTTTGCTGTTTCTGCATACTTCTTCTGTGAACTTTCTCTCCCCTTGTTGTCAGCTAGTAAAAGGGGAGAGGAGAATGGAATGTACCTCCGGCAACTGGTTTATCTCTGCGTTCGCAAGAGAAGGTGTGAAAGCTGACCAAACATCACTGCAGCCCGAAGATGGCCTGATGTTATCTCCTTTTTTCCCCACAACAAACTTAACACCCTGGGATTGGCCTGTTTGAACTGACCGGATGAATTATGGGGTGGGATTTTGCTTGGGAATACTTTTTACCTATTGATCTGGCGGGAAACCCTCAGATCCTGTCTATTAAGCCTACTATCAGCTTCTTCTAATAAAAGTTCCTTTTGGAAGAAGCTGCTTCCACAAGTTCTACTTTCTTAAGATGAGGTTTTGAAGTGGGCCCTGACATTAGACAGGATCTCAGTAAGAGTCAGCCCGAAAGGAAAGCCCTTACTGGTGGACTTCGCAAGACCATGTCAGACAACGGAGCAGGGAAAGAAGAATCCATCGCAAAGGGGGAGCCCTCCTACCGGTCGGACCCCTGCAAACTATCCAGCTCTGAGTCTTCCTACTCATCGGAAGAAGAGGTAGTGGAAGTGCATAGCCACAAACCTCGGTGGTCGATGGGTGTCGGGAAGAAGGACAACTGGGAGAAGAAGGCGAGAAAGGTGACTCTCCAATGAGGCAGCCACCAGCCAGGTTGGAAGGAAGAGATGGAGAGATCCCTCCATCTCAGCGAGGACGAGGAAGATTGCTTGGGGCATTTGAGCTAGTTGCTGGAGCAGGCGATTGGCATGATGAAGATAGCCCGGGACTCCCTAAAGGAGGAGAAATCCGAACCCTATACCGGAACCATCTGTCTGGGTTACGGGAAAAAGGACACTGAAGACGAGTCTGAGGCTGAGACCCCAGGGGCATCCAGCAAGACCACTGAACCCACCGTGGTCGCAGCCACTGCCCCTACTTCCCGACATGTGGAAGCTGCACACTGAGAAGGGAGACGCCACAAGCGCAAGAAGAGGCAACGCTCCATCCAAAAGTTCCTGCCACTCGATGTGAAGTTCTGGGGTGAGCCACGATGCGTGGGGTTTTTCCTAACTAAGGTTCTGAATTACATGGAGGAATACGGCTGAGACATCCCCACTGACCGTGCCAGAATTCACATTGTGCAAGCCTCCCTGGATGGCATCGCAGCAGATTGGGTCGTGGACCTCTGAACTGCCGAACTTCAATCAGCTCAGGTGCAGGTTTGAGGACCCATTGGTGGACTGGAAAGCCCACGAAAGAATTAAAAACGGTGAAGCAGGGCAGACAACCAGTGGCAGAGTATACTCAGGAGTTTCGAACCCTGGCCAGTAAGTTGAATTGGCCAGAGGACATTTTACTTAGCTATTTCAAGGATGGCCTGAATCACAACCTTTACAATGCCTGCCTTCCCCGAGGAGATCCCCCACTGGCTGCAGGATTGGTACATCCTGGCCGAGATCAACCTAGCCAAGAGACAATGCAGAGTGAGACCCTGGGGGAAATCATCATCGGAGCCATCCCGTGAGGCTATGAAGCTGCAACCAACTTCCAAAAGAACACTGGCTACTTCAAATGCAGCAAGGAGGGGCACCGTGCTGCAGAATGCCACTCGTGCACCCCAACTAAGAAGGCAGACTGGACTCTGGCTGGGAAGTCCAGGAAGTCACCTGCCAAGCCAAAGGAGCCAGCCATGAAAGGCACGGAGGCCGTCGAGTTCCCCGCCACTGCCCAGTGAGGGAAGGGAACTCCGGCCTACACCGCAGGAGCGTCCAATTCGTCTGACAAGTCTGAAGATGAACCCCTGGTAAGTAGACCCATCGCGCCGCTCACCAGGACAGTAACCATACTAGCCCCCACCATGCCCGAAGCTGTAGAGGTCAGGGCATTAATTGACTCTGGGTGTACCCGTTTGCCTTATCAGCCAACGCTAGTGGGGACCCTAGGGATACTGGTGCGGAGGCTGAAAAAAACGATTTCCTTCAGTCAATTAGATGGGTCCATAGCAGGGGGGATGCTGGCCACCCTAATGATACTGCCACTCCAACTCACCCTGGCAGATCACATAGAGACTATAACGTTTGTGGTAACCCCTGGCATGGAATGCCCCATAATCCTAGGCATGGCATGGCTGTCCAAGTGGAACCCACAGGTGGACTGGAGAACAGCAGAACTTAGGTTCCCAAAAGGGGAATCAGCCAAGGCGCCAACACTAATCCCCTTTCGAGAGGCCCCAACAGAGAAAGCAGTGATAGGGGGTGAAAAGGAACTACCTGAGATACCCGTGGAATACACGGACCTGGCTGAAGTGTTCAGCAAGGAGAGGTCAGATGAGCTACCACCGCATCAACCCACAGACTGTGCCATAGAGATCTGACCTGGGGCAAAACTCCCAAAACCCAGGCTATACTCCATGAGCCCCCAGGAGTTGGAGGAGATGCAGAAGTTCATAGATAAAAATCTAGAGAGGGGCTTCATCCAACCAGCTAAACCAAAAATGGCTGTCCCTGTTCTGTTCAGAGAAAAGAAGGATGGGTCTCTTCGTTCCTGTGTGGATTATAGGGCTCTGAACGCCATAAGCGAAAGCAACTTACACCCACTTCCCTTCATGAAGAACATGTTGTCCCATCTTTCAAAGTGAAAGATCTTTACTAAGTTAGACCTCAGGGAGGTGTAGTACTGAATCAGAATCAAGGAAGGAGACAAATGGAAAACGGCATTCAATTGCCCACTAGGGCATTGGTTCTCAACCTTTCTAATGCCGTGACCCCATAATACAGTTCCCCATGTTGTGGTGACCCCCAACCACTTATACATCGCCGGGTGCCAGGGGCGTGGCCAAGTGGGCGTGGCCAAGTGGGTGTGGCCACCATGTTTCTATTTCATAACTGTAATTTTGCTACTGTTATGAATCGCAATGTAAATATCTGATATGCAGGATGTATTTGCATTGAACATAATTAGAGCATAGTGATTAATCACAAAAACAATATGTAATTGTTGTGTCCTGAGCCTGCAAAAGGCAGGCTTGGGACGTTGCAAGAGTCCCGGGCATTTGCAGAAGCTGCCCGGGACCAGACTGAGTGGCGCCGGCCTTGCGCGCATGCGCAAGGCGGGAAAAGTCAGTATTGTGATTGGTTGAGTTGCCCGGGGATCTGAAGGTATATATAGAGGCCTGCGTGCCTCTGCTCGGGTTGTTCGTAAAATGGAAGCAGAGAATAAAGACTTGTTAGAAATGCTTCATCTCAAGCGCCATTATTCTCCGGACTTAACACTGGTGACGAGGATGGGATACAGTCTATACAGCTAGGGAAGCTTGTAGACTCACCCAAAGAAGTCCGGAAGAGAAAACGGCGTGGAAGTCAGCGTTATCCTGCCAGTACGAAATCGCTGGAGGGTGCGTGCGGCTGAAGAAGAAGGCCTGCTCCTCGATCATGGCGAAAGTTGGGCGTTTAGCGGAATTCGACGTCTCCCACCCCAAGAGGTGGGAATCTTATGTTGCAAGAGTCGAGACGTATTTCCGCATAAACCAGATTCGGGAGGAAGGCTTAAAGGCTGCCA
Source organism: Protobothrops mucrosquamatus (assembly GCF_001527695.2). Classification (NCBI taxonomy): domain Eukaryota; kingdom Metazoa; phylum Chordata; class Lepidosauria; order Squamata; family Viperidae; genus Protobothrops; species Protobothrops mucrosquamatus. The sequence goes on from NW_015387384.1 coordinate 27,918, forward strand.
CATTGTTGTGCGTTTGTGGGCAAGACACCTTTGAGATCGCCGAGAGCTTAATCGCCCCTGACTCGCTGGAAACGGTATCATACTCCGATCTGAAGAAAACTTTAAAGGAACATTTCCAGTCCAAGCAATCTGTCATGGCGTGGAGGCACACATTTCAACAGAGAGATCAGCAAGTTGGAGAATCAGCAAAAGAATACGTTGCAGCCTTGAGGAGAGCATCTAAACCGTGTGACTTTAAGGACTTAGAGGAAAGACTGCGCGATCGTTTTGTGTGCGGACTGAGAAACACAGAATTGCAGCAGAGACTGTTTGCCAGGGAAGATGTTTCCTTCCAAGATGCTCTGTGAGAGGTTTCTGCCGAAGAAGCTGCAGGTGGGGCGGTCAAGAATATGCGGCCTAAGCGAAACGTTCCAGAGACTGCCACTATTCACAAGGAAGACGTGCGCGAGAATTCGGACGAAGATCCTGAAGATGAGGTGGACAAGCTTTACCAAGCAGCTGGAAGGAGGTCCAACGATCGTCCGGACAAGGGCCCAGCTGAGCTTCATTGCCTCGGATGTGGTGGATGCCACAAGCGAGCGGAATGTCGGTTCCGTTCCGCCATTTGCCATGCGTGCGGAAAGAAGGGCCACATCGCTGCAGTCTGCCTGGGTCGACAGAAGGTACAACCGAAGGAAGAATTGATTCTGAAAGGTACCAGGGGGCCCAGCCAAAACAGGGTGGGGTTCTGTGCAACACGCCGGAACATTTTAAGAATAGGCACACACAAACCCCTTAAAAAGAAACTAACACTTAAAGTGAAATTGCAGGGAGTTCCATTGTCGATGGAACTTGACACGGGGTCTGCCCTATCCATAATTTCCCTCAACACATTTCACAAAGTCTGCAGCAGCAGTGGTCAGAGAGTTTCGTTAAGGCCCTCTAATGTAATCCTTAC
>NW_015387384.1:31363-65882 GCF_001527695.2 Protobothrops mucrosquamatus
AAAAATGTTAGTTGTGAAGCCAATTCTCCTTCAGAAAACTGAAAGAGAAGATACTTACCTACATATATTTTCTTCCAGGGCATGTTACATGTTACAAAGAGGCTTTCTTTGCCAGTTTGTGTACAATAAAGGGTGCAGTATATTTACGTACAGATGCTTCACATAAATTTTAATGTAACCATGGGATTTTCTTTCCTTACCACCAATCTAGATGTGCTCAGTTTATAGTGGGGAGATCGTGTTCTTCTGCTGCATTGGTCCACAAACAGGAGAGAGCCTCCTCAGCTCAGCTCCTGTCTCTTTAACTTCCAGCAATTCCCCCCCTTCCTCCCTCCGCGTCTATTTTTAGCTCGCCTCTTGATGGTAGCATCCATTTCTTTCCTTCTTGCCCCACCCGTCCCCTTTTTCCCTCCCTCCACTCAATGGTACTTTCTACACGGGGAAGGTCAGCCAACTGAGCATGCCTGAACGTTGCTCGGCAGCTCCAGAGGCTGGGATGCATGCTCGGCTAATCCCATTTACTGGGAGAGGGCCGTTGCGCACGTGCGTGCGCGCTCGCTCTGACTGGCTGCCGAGGCTGAGCCAGCGGCTGCGCCGGCTTGGCAAGTAAGTTTCTTGGTTTCTTTCCCTCCCTCTGTCTTCCTTTCGGTCCCTGAAGTCGCAGGGGTGGGGCGGGGGATCTGTAGCAGCTACCCAAAGCAGCAGAGGCTTCAGGCGTGGATGGAAGGTAGCAGGGAGCTGGCTGCTCCACAGGGATGGAAACAAAGCCCGGGATTTGCGCGCGCCTTCAGTTTCCTTCCCCTGCATAGTTTCAGCAAGCTTGGAGAGTCCTTTTCGGAGGCTTGCTTGCCACCCTATCACCATGTTCTGGGCTTTTCCTTCCCTCCGCTTAGGCTGGAGGACTTACTAATATTTCATTGACGCGCAAAGCTTCGTCTCTGGCTCGCTCTGTGCGCTCGCGTGATGAGTTGCGCTCCGGCAACTTTGCTAGTTTTCTTGCAAGAGGGTATCTGAGTGCAAGGGAAAAAGCGAAGGTCAGGGCGGAAGGAATGGAGGAGAGGCGGCCAGAGAGACTGGCAAAGGGGGAGGCCGGCTGCAAAATTACAAGAAGTGCCGGCAGCCACGGGGTGTTTTTTAGCTGCTGGGCCGGCTAAAAAATGGAAGGAAATGCGGGCAGGGTGTTCTGGGGCCGCTGGGGTGTCCGGTGGCCAAGCAGAGGAAGCTCAGCGGCAGGACAGAGACAAAACTTACCGCTTTTGCTTGTTCTCTCTCGCTTTCTGCCGCTTGTCCTGTCTCGCTTTCTGCCGCTTGTCCTGTCTCGCTTCTGCCACGTGGACTGAAACCGAAACTTTTTTAGTTTATATAGAAAAAAGCTGCGCATGCGCAAAGAGGAGGGAGGCAGAAACGGCTCTGCGTGCCACCTGTGGCTCTTTCGAAAGCCAGTAAGAGGGAAAGGAAAAGGGTAAAATAAATGGCGGACTGCGTTGTTTGGCGACCCCCGTGAAATGGTCGTTCGACCCCAAATGGGGTCGCGACCCACAGGTTGAGAACCGCTGCACTAGGGTGTTACCAATTCCGAGTCCTGCTGTTTGGATTGCAAGCGATTCCGGCTGTCTTTATGCAGCTAATAAACGACATACTAAGGAAGCACCTATACAAGAGTGTACTGGTTTACCTGGATGACATCCTTATATTCACAGAGACTATGGAGGAACATGTAAAATTGGTCAGAGTGGTCCTAAACAAATTGCGGGCAGCCCACCTCTATACTAAACTGTCAAAATGTGAATTTCATAAAGAGAAAATAGACTACCTGGGATACCACATCTCCCCTGAGGGCATAGAAATGGACCCTGAAAAGGACAGGGCGGTGTTAGAATAGGCACCACCCCACACAAGAAAGCAATTGCAAAGCTTCCTGGGATTTGCCAATTTCTATCGCCAATTTATTCCCTCATTTGCCCAAATAGCCTTGCCCATCACGAACTTATTAAAGACCAGAGGGGAAGGCAAACCTAAACCCAGCCAACCACAAAAATGGACGGTGGAATGCCAAGCAGCATTTGAGAGACTAAAACGGCTGTTTTCTGCCGAACCATTTTGCAGCATCCCGACACCAAGCCTTTTGTAATTCAAGCAGACACTAGCGACATAGCGGTAGGGGCTGTGTTGCTACAGGAAAACAAGAAAGGAGATTTGCAACAGGTCAAAGAAACTAACCAAAACTGAACAGAGGTGGGCAATCTGGGAAAAGGAGGCATACGCGGTGAGATGGGCGCTTCTCATCTGGCGGCACTTCTTAGAAGGGAACAAAATCCCCTTCCAAGTGTGGACTGATCATAAGAATTTGGAAGCGTTAAAAAGACCAAGAAAACTTACCCCTAAATAAGCGCGGTTATTGCAACATTTCCACTGGTTCAATTTCACTATAAAACACCTACCAGGGGGAAGAATTTTCTGGCAGATGCGCTATCCAGAATGCCTCAGTACAATAGTACCCAACCCAATGTAACAAAGCCACTCATGCCCGAAACACAGCTGGCAGCACGAGTAACTACCCGAGCACAAGCCAAACTACAAAAACTGCTAGTCAGCCAAGCAGGGATTGAATTCAGGAAAGCACTAGAAACTGATGAATGGTTCCTGAGTCACAAAAATTTGTGCACCATTACCAATGGACTACCCTGGATGGGGGAGAAACTATACATACCTAAGAGTCAGAGACTAGCATTCATGCAGCTCTGCCATGATTCAAAATCAGCAAGCAATTTTGAATTCGTGAAAACACTACATCTAGTTAAGAGGCAGTTTTGGTGGCCATCGATCAAAAACGATAATGAAAGCTATGTAGCCAGCTGTCCAACATGTGCATCAGCAAAAAGATTACAAGGAAAATTGCCTGGATTGCTACAACCGGTAGCAACCCCCTCAGCACCCTGGAAGATTTCCATGGATTTCATAGTGGAACTACCAGAGAGCAGTGGGAACACAGTCATTTGGGTCGTGACAGACCTATTTTCCAAACAACTACATTTCATACCCTGCATAAAAACCCCCACAGCAAAGACACTAGCAAAGCTGTTTGTTCAACGTATTTATCGCTTGCATGGGGCACCCCAGCGCATTATATCCGACAGGGGGGTACAATTCACATTGGAGTTCTGGAAAGAGTTTTTGTCCCTCTTAGGGACCACCCAGGGGTTGTCATCTAGTCATCATCTGCAAATGAATGGTGGGACTGAACGTTCGAACTCAGTACTTGAACAATATCTTAGATGCTTTATTAATTACCAACAGACAAACTGGACAGACCTACTTCTGTTTGCTGAAGTCACTTACAACAATGCCATTCATTCCAGCATGGGCTACACCCCATTCCACGTAGCCACAGGACAAAGTTTCAACCCAATGCCAGAATTGTCACCTACCAAACCTGCCATCCTCTCATTAAGAGTGGATTGCACAATTGCAGAATACCTGGCCACTAGTTAGGAAGGCACTAGACAAAGCCAGACAAGCATATAAAACTCAGGCAGACAAAAAGAGAGTCGAGCCAAAACCTTTCACTGTATGGGAAATGGTTTACCTATCCACTAAATACCTAAAATCCCTGCAGCCATCAAAGAAACTAGGGCCCAAATATGTAGGACCATTCCCTATAATTAGAATCATAAATCCTGTAATGGTGGAACTAAAACTACCAAAATCCCTTAGGCAAATCCACCTGATTTTTCACTGCAGCCTCCTAAAACGCGAGCAAGTCACCCTTAAGACCAACTGTTGCCCCGCCGCCTCCTCCCATTATGGTTGAAGGAGAACAACATTTTGAAATCAAAGAAATCCTAGACTCCAGAAAGCACACTGGTTCAACCCAATACTTAGTGGCATGGAAACACCTACCGTCCTCCCAAAACCAATGGGTCCATAAATGTCACATTAACGCCCCTAAACTGCTTAAAAAGTTCCACACCGAATATCCAAACAAACCTGAGTAACCTATATACATTTGTCTCTATCTCTCCACAGGTGGATCTTTCTTTTTTTTAAGGGAGGCAGGATGTCAGAACCCATATTTTAAAGGACCCCTTTCTTCTTTCTAAACCCAAACCTCAATCTCTTCTCTTCCTGGGTTCTGCCATACTCCTGGAGGGGAGGGGGAAGTGCTTGCAGGTTATTGCCTTGTTTCCTCTATCGCTACAATGTAACACTTTGCTGTTTCTGCATACTTCTTCTGTGAACTTTCTCTCCCCTTGTTGTCAGCTAGTAAAAGGGGGGAGAATGGAATGTACCTCCGGCAATTGGTTTATCTCTGAGTTCGCAAGAGAAGGTGTGAAAGCTGACCAAACATGGCTACAGCCCAAAGATGGCCTGGTGTTATCTCCTTTTTTCCCACAAGGAACTTAACACCCTGGGATTGGCCTGTTGGAACTGACCGGATGAACTATGGGGTGGGGTTTTGCTTGGGGATACTTTTTACCTATTGATCTGGCGGGAAACCCTCAGATCCTGTCTATTAAGCCTGCTATCAGCTTCTTCTAATAAAAGTTTCTTTTGGAAGAAACTGCTTCCATGAGTTCCACTTTCTTAGGATGAGGTTTTGAAGTGGGCTTTGACAGATTCAAACGTTGAACAGAAATTGCGGGGTAACCTTGATACCACTCCAACATCACATATAAAAATGAACTTGTGGCAATTCCCTCATCCCATTTTCCAATTTCAGATAGAAACAACCAGACCTAATTGGACTTCTCAACGCATTTACTAAGCTAGGAGTATTGTAAAAAAAATCAACAGCTGGGGGTGCCATACTTTGTAAAGAGTGCCTTGCTTTATTAAGGAAAGCTCTGGGTTGAATACAAATTTCAACCAAAGCCACTAGTAAGTTTCAAAATAGTGACTTCTCTGCATTTTCAGCACAAAAGTCCCATCCTTTGAAGTAAGGCACCTGGTCAAAATATATCAGCCTCACCATGTGGCAGAATGCCTTTTGCCTCTGCCTCCAAGCATTAATCTGAGGCATATTATCTCTACTATGCCAAGTTTGGCCTTCAGGCAGAACATCATCACATCCCAGTAAAGAATGCTATGATACATTAAAAAAGTTGGGAATCTGAGGAAAGAGGGCAACGAAAGCAATCCTAGACCCCAAGGAGTTGTTATTAGCTTTGAGTCAACCTAGGGCAGGGGTGTCAAACTGCTGACCCATGGGCCGAACGCATCATGAGGAAACTGCGCCCACCCCATTGCCGGCAATGGGGAAAAAGTTCAGATATGTCGCACAACGTCACATGACGTTGTGAGTTTGACATGTCTGGCCTAGGGGAAAGGCTAGGTAGAGGGGTATTTTCACTCTCTTTCATATTTAATAATTTTCTGTTATTTACTTATAAAAATATTTCTGGATGGTTGGACTTACCAGGCTATTACAAATGTTATCATTAAAGATACTTAAAAAAACACCCAAAAACTTTTTAATGTCAGATGAGAGACTGGAATTTAAACTCTGTTAAATAAAACAGTATCTATAAGCAATATTGCCTCCTGAGTGAAGGAATGAAAGAACAGCATGCTATGGAAAATATTTTTTTCTCATATCCTATCACCAAACACCTCTTGGTTGTAGGACCTATCATAGGGTATCCAATTAAAACTGCCAAGTCCAAGTAGGTTCTTGGCCTCATACTGTTATGACTGCAGTTCTCAAACCATGCTCATGTGGGGCTCTGCAAGATTTTTATTATTTTATAAATGGAACTCTTGGTGAGATGCTAGGGGTCCCTTAGACTGAGAAAGTTTGGGAACCCGGGTTAAGGCTTTTTAAGTAATTCAAAGTCAACTTCTTCAGCTGGACTCAGAAACAAAGTCTAATAGAAATAATGTAAGATTGTATTATTTAGGGTACAGAATTTGCTTGCTGTTTTTAACAGATATAATTCTAATAAGTTTTATAGATCGGTATAGCATAACACTTGACTTTGCAACATGGTACCTGCCTTCCCCATATCTAGTTTGGGAATGCTGGTATTTGCATTAAAACATTTAAACAAATGGGGGGGGGAGTATTTCTGAACTGCAGATAGGGCCCTATTATCTTGATGGGTGGGTAAACTTTTGTTTAGAAATACATAACAGGTTTTCTGTTAGGACAACAGTGCTTTAAGTAGATTCTACCCTCCTTAAACACATTCTGCAAAATCTTATCAGAATTCTAAACCTGCCCAATAGCGCAAATAAGTTGTGGATAATTCATTCATGTAAATGGAAGGCAATTAAGAATTTGACCAGGTCATTTTCTTCAGAAAGAAATACACCAGGCATTTTAACTAACACTATAAAAATATTCCTAGCTGCAATACCACTTGATCATCCATGAACTATGTTAGATTCAGAAGGTAGTTCAAAATTATAGTCCTCAGTTTTCAGAAGGAACCCAATCCTATTCAGAACAGATTGTTCCCCCAATCATGATAATGCTTCACTGTTGATCAAAGAACCTGTCTTTGTTTGAATTGCACTTTGTTTTGTTAAACCAGGCAATCTGAGCCACATTGTGTAGAGGGTTTCCTCATCAACTTGTCATTTTTTTTAAAAAAAGGAGTGTGTCTATGTGTCTAAACAGTTCATAGTGAATAGTTTCATGAGGATTGCCCAATCAAGTGTTATGAGACAAAGATGTTGATGTGATTTGTTTTAGACTAAGTGTGCTTTGCTAGTTCAGAACAGGAATGTTGAGAGCTGCAATAGAAATTGTGACATCTTGGTAGGAAAAAATGTGTGATGTTCAAATTCTTCTGCCCGTCATTGCACACTAGGTACATTCACTGTTCTATTGCAGTTATGACCCCACTGCCAACTGGACTTTAGAAAGTTCGTATTTTAAAAAACAAAGTCTCCTCTATGTAGCTGTCTTTTTTGTAATAATTATACAGAAGTGTAAAATAAAGGGGGGGGGATACCTTTTTTCAATCTGTGGTTTACACTTGTCATTTGAGTGTCATATAGGAAGTAGCACCTGAAAAATCAGCAGAGCCAAAGCAAACTGGTGAAGTCCAGTTGAGATATAAATATGATTCCATTTCATTTACATCATGTGATTATGCCCACTGGTTTTGGAGACCCTCTCACATTGTAACCACAGTATTAGCATTAAACGATCTGAAACTTGGAAAAATCAGTATATGGGTACTCACAAAGAATAGTTATCAGCAGTTTTCTTTTCAAAACAAATAAAAATGTAAAGATTTATATTTCAGTATACTATTAATTTCTCTGATATCTCAAAAATATTATTTTTCTTTAGGTGCTAATATGACTTTGAGTATGATCAGATTCTATCAAATAGAAAAAAAGCTTACAATCATTTGTTAATTTCTAGTTAGCAGAAATAGGATGCAGAATTTTTGATTTCCAACTAAGCTTTGGATGGCTATCAAATTGCTTTGAAGTAAAGCAGAGTATTTTCCAAGTTGCCGTATTAGGAACTGAATTGAATCTTGTGGCAACTGTGAATCCCAACTCATCCTGCACTGCAACAATGTACATATCCCAGAAAATATGGTAAGAAACTATGTGATAGACAACTTTATTATATCTATATTTCAGAGGATGGGATAAATGTTGAGAATTGTTTAAATAAGGCAACCTAGTAAATTCAAGACTGACCTGAGATTAAAACTTGGGATTTCCTGACAATTTGGCCACCATAAATCAACTGGCTTCCTCTTTTTCCACAAGCTTAATTTTATTGATTTGATACATATACATTGTGATGCAATAGATAAGATATTGAACTAGAAGAGGGTAAACCTAGGTTTTCTCTTAGGCTTGGAAGCCAATTGGCTGATTTTGATCCACTCTGTCACTCTGTCCTAGACTACGAAATAAAAAAAAATCTATTGACCAAACTGTACTTGACCAATGTTAAATAGTTCATACTTTCAATGAAGAGGTCTTCATTCAACAGTATATTGATTTGGGGTACACATGCATATATTGTATAAGCACACAATTCCTGTAGGATGCTTTCTCATGACAAACTTTCAAACTTTTATGGTGAAAGTAGTTTGCGCAGCCCAACTGTCCTTATTGTTGTAACAATCTATTCTGAGGTGCACAGTATTTTCCCCTCTAGTTCTTCAAATGTGCTGATCTAAAACTCCCAACTTATTCGTTATTAGTTGTATCAGTTGTAACTTATACTTCAGTGACAACTTGTAGGAAGAGGGAGATGCAGATTGGACAACTCTAAGTTGTGCTTTCATACATTTCTTTCTAATACTTCCTAGGTTTGAGGCACCTCCTACCCATTTCTCAAGCTTCATAGAAGATAGAATCATCATCTATCAAGAAGACATTCAAGGATTTCTACATTGTGTTAATGGATCTCAAGTGCTTTGGCTGTGATGCCACAAAAAGCCCTGGCTGGTGACCTCAGGGTTTTATGTTCAACTACAGTTACTTTGTGTGCAGCAGAGGGAAATGAGGGAATGTTAGAAAATGGGAAGCAGGAAGGTGTGCAGTTTCTTTTAATTAAAGGGTTCGTTGTCCATGGAGGACTCTTAACCTGAGGAAGAGTAACAGCCAGATAACACCTTGATCCTGGATAATGCTTCACAGAACACAGCAGGGACAAAGGCACTACCTCAAAGTGCAAGTGAAAAGCTCTCATTAGGCTTATGTGTGGGAACCACTTTTTGTCTCAGAAGTAGAAAATATGAAGGGACTGCTCATGGTGATCATCATATTTAGTATGGTACATTTTATTTGGGTCAGTCTGCTCTTGAGAAAGCCAGATGGTCACAGGAAAGAGATGTCCGGGGGGGGGGGGATGGAACTGGGAAAGAATATGAAAATTCACAAATTCCACATGTAACACATTTAGACTTTAAACTCAACATTGAAGTATTGTATTTGTGTAAGTATTGGTATAAACATAAGATTTTTATTTCATAAGGTATTATTATATATTTGTCTTAATATATTGAATAACAGTATACATTAAAATTTATATTGTAACTCAAATAGTTTCTGGCCAACTATTTGAATTTAAAACCAACATTTTCTTCCCTCAAAATTCAAATTCATCTTATTACACGTTTAGAAAATGCCATGAATAGTTGGGTGGGAGAGAAGGATAGGAGTACAGATATGATCTGTATCTTGCCTTGCTTTACATTACCTTTCTTTTGAACTGGGCTGGAACAGTCCCAGCAGATTAATCTTTGGAATGAGGAAATAAATATTTCTGGATCAACAAAATCACCATCCTCTCACCACTTGGCAACTAGATATTGAAAGTAAGTCATCAAAACAAGAAGAGGGAAAAGGATCATTGGGGAGGATATTGAAATAGATGACATTATGATCCATCAATACATGTCACGTTGGACAGCAACAGTAAATGTAATGGTATAGGTAGTTCTTAACTTATGACCGGTCACTTAACAACCATTTGAAATTAAGACGGGCCCAGAACATGTGCATAAAGTACTTCTAGCATTTTGATGGCTTGGTAACTGGCTTGCCTTTACCACTGGTTGTAGTGGTCATGTGACTGCAATCAGTTTCTGGCAAAATCCTCCCATTCAGAAGAATGGGTTCGCACTTACAACCACAGATTTACTTAAAGACTGTGGTGATTTGCTTAACAACTGCTGCAAAAAAGTCATAAAACTGGGTCCAGTCACATGGGTGTCTCAACTTATGACCATGAGAATTTATGACCAGAAATCCAATCCCAATTATTTGTAGATTTTAGGTTTAGGACTACCTGTGGAGATAGTAATAGAGAAACCATATTTGCCCCAATTTGACCATATGTAATGTAAATCAATGTAAAGTAAAAAAAAACATTCTCATCTTCTATACATAAATCTTCTTCTTTTCATATATTCTTGTATTTTAATAAAAAAATGTACACCTGCTCCAAATCTAGCTCCTGCAGTTAGTTACAAAACAGATAAAACAGTTATATCAAAACTTGTTCTACCAGGAACAGAATTTTCACTGAAGAATGGGACATAAAAGGCTGTCTTCTGTTATATCATATTGTTGCTTCTTCAGCTCAGGACTCTGTGTGTTGACAGTAGTTCTTAAAGTTATCACACAGGGGTTTTTAATCAATTTCGTTGCCTGAGATACTAAGGACTGAAGAATGAGATACTAAGGACTCTTCTTTGGTCAATGCACAACACTGCCAGGGTTCAGAAGACTGCTTTTGAAAATGGGTTATCACATCATAGTACTTATCTTCTCCATCTATTTTATATTTATGACTGTGATTGTTAAAATGTCAAAGTTACAAGCTCCATAATTTCTCAGGCTAAAAATGTATGCAGTAAAGTCCATTTTCAGATTTGAAACATACATAAAGCTCCTCATTAGTAAATTAATGGGCAAATGCCAACAGGAATCAAGAAGTTGGTATGCTACATTTTAATTTAATAAATGCTGGCAAGTTAGCAGAATAACATCAGAGGGTTTGCTGAAATCAAGTACCATCCTAAGATGCACATTGCTAAATATGGAGTTCATTTTATGCACTGTGACAGAGTAACATAAATGCACATGCTACTAAACTTTTTGTGTCTCTTGTTGTAACCTTCAATTGGGCAAAATGGGGTATCAGGGTAGCTCAAATGTGCCAAATTAAAGAATGAGTCTAAAATCCATGATTCCGTGGGATTGATATCTCACAAAACTGTGAAATTGTAGTCATTTCATTACTGCCCTGCTGCCACAGTCATGTGATTGTCATTTCCAATGCTCCCCTGTCAGCTTCCTATAGTAAAAGTCAATGGGGAAGTTGGCAGGAAGTCTAAAGTCCCAGGGTGGCAAGCAGGTAAATGGCGCAAGTGGGGAGGGAGGGGATGTGTGGGAGGTGGCACGTGGGTTGGTTGTACAAGAGGTGCCACTTGGGTTGGGGACAGTAATGGGGGGAGTGAGAGATGCTACATGGGTCGGGGAGGTTGCATGGGGTGCAAGAGACTGCATGGCAGGTGCAGCGTGGGTTCGGAAGGCTGCTGAGGGGTGCAGTGCAGGCTGGGAAGAGTGTGAATGAATGTGCAAGGGCAGTGCCAACATGGCTGGAGGGGCATGCAGGATTGCAGCATGGATTGGGGAGGGTGTGTGATAATCTTAAGGAGTGCAGTGAGGATTGGGGAAGGTGCATGAGTGGTAGATAAATAATTACCTCTGAAAGGAAGAGCCAATGGGTCATGGGTTTAGTATGTTTCTAAAAAAAAAAAAACCTTACGGTTGTCATTATTATTTTTAAATAAGCCTTAACTAGCTATTTGTTACTTGTCCTCCTGCAATACATTTAAATCCTCATAGCAATACCAAACAATATTTTAGATGTACAGACTGTCACAGAGAATACATGTTCATTTATGTAATGGATTTATAGGCTGCTCCAGTCTGCTAAAACTCTGGGTGGGTATTTTTCACATTATGGACAGTGTTTGCAAAAAGTGACCACCATGAACACATAACAGGCCCAGCTTTATCTTCAGGAGAAAAAAAATACTAAATGCTAAAACGTAGGATGTCCTAAGTGCCTGCTTCCTTCTTGTATAATTCAGAAAACAGTCATCTGAAGGATGCCAAAACCATTCTCAAGGGGGCATCACACCAGCTGATGTCAGAGGCAGTCTCTCCCATCTTCCAAAAACAGTTCAGAAGCATTCATCACTCCATGTTCAGTATTACCAGCATGCAAATCTGCATATTACTTGTTCTTCTTTTAGGAAACCATGTGTCAGAATATGAACTGTGATCAGACTGAGCCCTCCCTCCTTTCTATTTAGGGCAAGGGTGGATTTTTGGGTTCAGCATAAACTTGTGTTCTTCAGTCTTGATGTGATTTCTGATGAGGTTCACTGTGCTTTAATTTGTGGCTGCTCATCATCATTCAGCTGAAGTAACTTCTTGTGTCTGGTCTATCTTAGCTTTTTAAGAACTGTTGTCAATTTGGATTAGGGAATACATTCCTCCAATGATCAATATGAATGCTGAAACTGACAGATGCTTTGCATCTATACTACAAGATAACTCTTAGTGTAGCTTTAGCTTTGATGAAAAAGATTTAAATTTTATTATGATCTTTACATGGCCAAAGTAGGTTATGAAACATCAACTGCAAATAATGATCTTTGTTCAAAGGCATCCTCTGATATTCTGTAACATTTTAAAGTAATTGTCTCACACCTTGGAAGATACTATTTACTGATATTTTGTACAGTAATACTAGCCAATTTTAGCAAATTTAGTTTTTTAATATTAAGCTTGAAATGAAAGGAACCTGTGGAAATTGGCAGTGCTGCTGACCTCTTGTTCTTGGGACTTTCTACTGGAATGGAAAGACGGTAATAATACAGAATAATAGAGTTGGAAAAGATCTTGGAGGTCTTCTAGTCCAACCTAGTGTCTAGTCATCTAAGTCGTTTATGAAGATACTGAAGAGTACTGGGCCTAAGACAGAACCTTGTGGTATCCCACTGCTTACTTCTCTCCATGTAGATGTAATACCATTAAGGACTACTCATTGAGTGTGGTTTGTCAGCCAGTTACGAATCCATCTGGTAGTAATGCTGTCTATCCCACATCTTATATGAAGCATACTACCTTCACTTTCATGTTCATTTACTTTGCTGATTTTTTAAAAAAATCATATTTTAGAATTTGCTTCGTTCTATACAGTATATCTCCACTAGGCTTCTATGTATTATTTTGTAATATAGTCAGTCAGCACTACTTTAACAATGCATTCAGTATCATCATGAACAGTTTGATGAGCCTGGCTTAACCACTGTTTTCTAGTTGCTTTGCCTTCTTTCCATAACTTGAGGTTCTGGGTGAATTCAGGAAGCCAGACCAGTTTATATCCATTCTTCAGAATCTTTTAGTATCTAGTTCTCATAGAACACATGTTTCAGGACTGCAGCCCACCTGTTCACAAACAAAGTCCTTTGAAGGAGACAGAAACAAAGATAGAGATAATGAAGTCCATCTTGTTTTTGCAGTGTGCAGAGCCTCTACTGGGATGAACAATCAAGGTTAATAAGTTGTTGAAATCTGTGTCTGTTGTAAGACTGTAAGCACTGAGAAGATTATGTAGGCTGTAACAGTTGCTGCTGAAAGCCTTAACTGCCAGCATAGTTGTTGGTTTTTTGTTCAATGCTTCAAAAATGATTGCCTTTTCTCTTTCACTGTCCATATTCACATCAGCCTACAACTGCAATGGGAATAAAGCATTATTAATGAACTAGGGCAATATGCAGAAGTCACAATACAATAATCACACAAAAGTTTACAGAATTCCTTTAAGTTAACGTTATGTTATGTCACAAATGCAAGATGTCTAGCTATATAAACTGAATGAATGAATGACACATACTTGACAAAACTGGCCATAATCTTGAGCAGAAGACAAATCAGAGACAAGTTAAAAAAAAGTATTAATGAACTGCTAGTACAGACAGACTTGTTAATCACCTCTGTAATTCAGAAATAAGTCAGATGAGCTGAAGAGTTCACCAAAGACTTTGAACTAAATTCAGATTAGCATTTGCCTGACATATTTTCCCCCTCTCCTCTACTTCAAGAGTCCCAAAGAGCTGGAATGCAGCAAATAATGTGAGTCCTGTGCAGCAGAACCTGCTTTATCTTCTAAGGGATTTATACATTTAAAAAACCATCAAATTTCTTACCATCTTTCCACAAGACAGAAGTGCAATGTAAAACATCTCACAGAAGAAAAATGTTTCTTCTACCTATTGGCAGGGTAGACAATAGCCTTTCCTAGATGGAGGCAGATAGCCTAAGTCAAGACCAATTTCTATATGCTAAAGCTGTTCATTAGAAACATCAGCAATAGGGAGAGAAAAAAAACCATTAGAACTTAAAAGGTACAGCATACACAGTTATCTATTTTTTGTTAACAGATTACCTTAAAAAAGATGAGTATATATTAAGAGGCTAGGAAATAGTAAAGATGCAGATTCTTCCATCCTACAATTAAATTTGATTCTACTGTAATCAGAGACAGATCTGGCCAAAGTGCCAAGGCATGTCTACAGATTCCTGGAATCAAAGATGGAAATGCCTCATTAATTATTGCTTGAAATAGTAATAGTAAATAATGTTTCTTTGGCAAATCTTGATAAAGCAAGGCAATTGACTAGCATTTTTAAAATTATGCTGTAGAAGGGTTTTTATGTATCCACTATTGCTTTGGTTTTACACAATCCTGTTCATTTTAATTCAGAAGAAAGTTAACTGGGTTCAAAGAAGTTCCACTCTTGGACTGCAATGAATGAGCAATTTCAATACAAAAGAAGCAAAGGACAACAATAAAAAAGACATCCCCTGAGCATTCCTGGCTGCTATTAAATTTTACAAAGTAAACAGCAGGAGAATTTATCATGGATTTCCCAATGTTAAATTTTGTTTGTTATGTATCATAGAACACAAGAATTAGATTTACAATCTATATTGTACACATGGTGATTAAAATAAAATGGATTTTTGGAATTTCTGATGGGGAGTAACAGTGGGTTGCTGCATAGACAGCACCCACAGTTGAGAACTCTGGCTAGGATGCATATTCCACCAAGGGATTCCTGAATCAAAGAAAGATCATGAGATAAACCATGTGTGCTACAGACGGTAGTTTCTTCAGAGCTAACTGAAGAAATGGAAAAGTTTTGCAGTCTTTCCAGGAAATGAGATGCTGGGAAATCTGTAACTGCATTAGAGCAGAAATGGACATTAAAATCTTGCTTTTCCCCATTTCTTAATCATTTCAGGAAGTAATTAATTACAGATGAAGAAAGATTTCTTCTGCAGTAAAGATAAAATTTTGCAGTGAGTTAAACCTTCTTATGAGATTACAAAAATAACCAACAACCCAACAAGGGAGATTTAGATTTAAGAACTATTTGCAAAAAATTAAGAGTAGATAGAAGAGAATTTTCAAAACAAGGGTTAGATCAGAAAAAAGTCATTTTGATGGAATAAACTGGAAAATGTAATTTTTACTTTTAAACAGCAAAGGCTTTAAATTGGATTTGGTTCAGGAGGGGAGAGAATTTTTAGAAAGATATAAAGGAGAATTGAAGGAGATGGAAATGGAAGTTTCAGAGGGATCTACACAACAATCACACCAGAATTCAAGAATTGAAAGATGATATTGAATTAGGAACTACAGGAATAGATTTTTGGTCTGAATATGAATTGCAAATGTTTAATACAGTATGAAATATAAATGAAGCAAATGCTCCTCAAAAGAGGAAAACAATCATTATTTGAAAAAAATAAAACAAGATGTTAGTTGCCACAAGAGGTTCATATCATGAAAAAAATATATAAAACATTTAACCTATAAAACTTAGGGTAGAATTCAGATATTAAAAAGAGAAATGGAGTAGTTTTGTGTATTAATTCAGGGGTCCCAACCTCTTGGGCCGGGACCCACTACCAGGTCTTGAGCCCTCTGGAACTAGGCTGAGGAAGTGGTGGGCGAGCAGGGGCATGCATTCCCACTTCCCCACTTCTGCGAGCAGTAGGCAAGTGTGGGCACACGCACTCCATTTGAGCGAGGGCAATGCCCGTGCCTGTTGCTCACACAAATGGAGCTGCATATGAGAGCACGCTTATCTACCACTCACATGGAACCATCCTGTCTCCCTCCCCACAAAGCCGGTCGCAAAGCCGGAAAGGTTGTAAAACCTTCAACTAAATCCAGTGCTAACTGATTAACATGGGAGATTTGTTAAGGCAGAAGTTAATTTATGTGGGAGTAAAACTATGGTGTTGGGAGTTTATGCCTCAAAGAGGATAAAGTGACTTTCTATAAACAACAGATGGAAAGATTAACTGATTTTTTTTTTATGAAAGTTGGTGTTTGTTGGGGGATTGGAATGATGTGGTTTTTCCTCTACTGGAGATGATTTCTGAGAAAAATATTAAAATTACTCAGAGTCAATTACCAAAAGGTTTATTTAATTTAGTGACGGTTGATGTATGCAGACAGAAGAATGGTAGCTCAAAAGAATAACCTATTTTGCAACAAGACATAAATATTTTTTAACAATGGATATGATTTAGATTTGGTTTCTAAAATTTCTAAGGTAGAGATTTTACAAAAGACCTTTTCAGACCATAATCTTGAAGTCTGGTTTGCAAAAGAAAATAGATTCAGATGGAGACTAAATAATGTGATGTGACAGAAAGATGAAAGTACTGAGGAATGTAAAAAGAAAATAAACTAAGAATAATTTTTGGAAAGTTTTTGGAAAATAATTTAAATAAAGAATTGTTTGGGATGTAAGCAAAGCTTTATAGGAGATTATCTGATACAACGTAATTCTTAACTTAAAAAGAGGCAAGAAAATATATAAAATACTTTAGATGAGATTAAAAGAAAATAATTAATAAATTCTCCAGGAAATAAAAGTATCTCCCAACAAATCAAGATTATAGCAATAAGTATGTATGTTAACAATAAGAGAAATGCAAATAAAATCGAACTATGCCTAGCAAAAAGATTTTGAATTTGTGAATAAACCAGGAATTTGTTGGCTTATAAATTGCAAAAAGAAAATGATATTAAAAATTGTAAAAGGGCGATACTGTATTAATGAACAAAGTTACAATACGAAAAACATTTTGTCAATATTATTCTAATTTGTATAAGGGGCATGATATTCCATTGGACAAAATTGGTGAATATTTGAGAAAACATAATGAGGATTATAGATGAACAAAACACAAATTATGAATGAACCTATAATGATAAGGGAAATTTCAGAAGCAATTAAAAAAGAGTAAACCAGTAAAGGTACCTGGACCAGATAGACTATCGAACTTCTATTGTTAATGCTTTGAGAATGCGTTTACCACCTTTACAAATATGATGAATTTTAAGGAGGAGGAAAAATGCCACAAACTTGGAAAAATGTTAATGTAAAATTAATACCTATAGAACAGACATGTCAAACTCACTACATCACGTGACGTCGCACAATGTATCGGGATGGTTTTGCCATTGCCAGCAATGGGGTGGGCACGGCTTCCGGATGATGCGTCCGGCCCGTGGGCCGGCAGTTTGCTATAGAAGGACAAGGTTTGACTTTAGCAAGTAATTACAGACCAATATCATTACTGAATAATGAGTATAACTTGTTTAGAACAATTTTACTTGAAAGACTGAAAATAATTTTGCAAGAATTAATTCATGAGGATCAGTGTGGGTTTTTATCTAAAAGGCTTTAAAAAGATAATATCAGAACTGTGTTGGATATTTTGGAAGGGGCCTTGGAGGTCCAACCTCCTGCTCAAGCAGAAAACCTAATCACAAAGAAGCAGCATTGATCTTTCTAGATGTAGAAAAAGCTTTTGACAATATGAACTGGACTTTTTTGTTTAAGGTTTTGGAAGTTGTGAATTATTTATAAAATGGGTAACATTGATTAATACTTCACAGATGGCAGAAATAATTATTGTAGATTTATCCAAACCACGTGAGATCCAAAATGGAACAAGACATGGTTGCCCATGATCTCTTTTATTTTAGTTCTTGAAATATTGAATAGAGACAGAAACGAGAGGATTATAGGCATAAAGCTGTAAAAAGAGTCATACGAGAAATTTTGTGGATGAATTGGTTCTTATTTTGGAAGACTCTTTAAAACGAATTAAACTTTTAATGAGAAAGCTAGAGGAATTTGGGGCATTGGTTGGTATCAAGATTAATAAACTGAAGCCAAAGAAGGTAACAAAAATATGAAGATACAAGATTAAATAGAATTAATAAAATGGATTTTTAAGATTTAGAAGAAGATAAAATATCTGAGTATAACTATGACAAATATGAATTGTATGTTAGTTCAAAATAACTATGTTAAGCACTGAATAAAGTTAAAAAAACATATGTCAAGATGGGACCAATTACAATTGTCATTGTTGGGGAAATTTGTATGGCGGGTGGGAAAACTAACGTTAAATTTAAAGCACATACATACAGATACAAAGGAAAATGGGTCTACCAGGTTTGAAATTATATTTTGCTATCTGATGTCTAGTTTGGATAAAGGAGTATGTACTAAGAAATAGAAGGTTATTGGAGTTAGAAGGGCATGATCTAAGATTTTAGTGGCAAAAAAAGCTTCTTTCAACATGTAAAAAACAAGAAAAAATTGAAGGAAACGATTGGTCCATTAGTGGGTGAAAGTGGTAAGAAGGTGACTAGCAATAGGGAGAAAGCAGAACTATTTAACTCGTTTTTTGCATCTGTCTTTACACAAAGGGAAAAAACAGACCAACCTATCAAAAATAGTGCCATAAAAACAGTATAGAAACACAAGTTAAGATAGGCAAGAAAATGATAAGTGAGCACCTGTCCAGCCTAGACGAGTTCAAATCACCAGGACCAGATGGATTACACCNGCAGATGTGATCTCAGAACCACTGAACTATATTTTTCAAAGATCTTGGAGCACTGGGGAACTACCAGAGGACTGGAAAAGAGCTGATGTAGTTCCCATCTTCAAAAAAGGAAAAAAATGGATCCAGGAAATTACAGACCTATCAGCCTGACCTCAATACCTGGGAAGATTCTGGAAAAGATAATCAAACAACGAATCAGTGAACACCTAGAGGCAAACAAAGTCATTACTAAAAGCCAACATGGGTTTGTCAAAAACAGATCATGCCAGACAAACTTTATTGCATTCTTTGACCAAGTGACAAAATTAGTGGATCAGAGGAATGCTGTGGATATAATTTACTTGGACTTCAGTAAGGCATTTGATAAAGTAGATCACAACCTACTACTCGATAAGATAGAAAAATGTGGGTTAGACAGCATCACCACCAGATGGATTCGTAGGTGGCTGACCGGCTGTACTCAGCGTGTGGTCCTCAATGGAACCGCATCTACATGGAGGAAAGTGTGTAGTGGGGTGCCCCAGGGCTCTGTTCTAGGCCCAGTGCTCTTCAACATCTTCATCAATGATTTGGATGAGGGGATAGATGGGGAATTCATCAAATTTGCGGATGACACTAAGCTGGCAGGAATAGCCAACACTCCAGAAGACAGGCTTAAGATACAGGAGGACCTGGACAGACTTGAACACTGGGCGCTATCTAACAAACTGAAATTCAATGGTGAAAAAAGTAAGGTTCTACATTTAGGCAAGAAAAACCAAATGTACAGGTATAGTATAGGGGGTACCTTGCTCAATAGTAGTAACTGTGAGAGGGATCTCGGAGTCCTAGTGGACAATCACTTAAATATGAGCCAGCAGTGTGCTGCAGCTGCCAAAAAAGCCAACACAGTGCTGGGCTGTATTAACAGAGGGATAGAATCAAGATCACGTGAAGTATTAATACCATTTTACAATGCCTTAGTAAGGCCACACTTGGAATACTGCATCCAGTTTTGGTCACCACGATGTAAAAAAGATGCTGAGACTCTAGAAAGAGTACAGAGAAGAGCAAATAGCAACAAAGATGATTAGGGGACTGGAGGCTAAAACATATAAGGAACGGTTGCTGGAATTGGGTATGTCTAGTTTAATGAAGAGAAGGACGAGGGGGGACATGATAGCAGTGTTCCAATATTTCAGGGGCTGCCTGTTTCTTCTCCCTCAGTTCGATAAGAGGTTCCGCGGACTTCCGTCCTACTCTTCGTTGCCTACCTTTGACTAGTTCCTCTCTTCGTTGAATCTTGATTCCTCTTTGAAGGACTGTCAATCTTGTTAATTGGTTACCTTGTTGGACGGAGGTCTTCGCCACTTACGAGGTTGTGACCTTCAAAAATTGAAGAGACTGGATAGCCATTTGTCTGAAATGGTGTAAGGTTCCTGCCTGAGCAGGGGGTTGGACTTGATGACCTCCAAGGTCCCTTCCAACTTCATTATTATTATTATTATTATTATTATTATTATTATTATTATTATTATTATTATTATTATTATTATTATTATTATTATTATGACAAAGCTAAGGTAAATGTAGATAAAAATCATGTCAGGTAGGAATAAATGCAAATTTAGGTTTTGCCCCGAAACATGTTTGTGGTTCTCAGTTTAAGAAGCATTTTATAGAAGAGAAATGATAAGTAAACATTAATGGCTAACTTACTGTGATGTACTAGAAAGTTCTCAAGGTTGGTTAAGTTGATGGAGTTTGCAAAGATGGCTAAATTAACTTCCTTGATAGAAAAAGACATTCTCTACATCTATGATTGAATGAAAAACCCCTATAGACTATTTGCAGAAAAAATGCACGTATGACTTGTGGTTTTACTGACTGGAAAAAGTGGATAATAGAAAAAAGGAGCTTTTTTGTAACCGTAGACTAAAATATAATTTTGTAATCAAACATATTCACAGCAGAGGAAACTGGAAGCTTATTTTTGTTTTTTTATTCTTTCTCACTGCATTTTTGTTTTCCCATTTTTCTTCTTTTTTCTTACTTTCTTTGTTCTATTTTGCATTAGTTTGTTAATTTTTATGTTCTTTAAAACTTTTAATAAAATTTATTATAACAAATAAAAATAAAATGGATTTTTTTCAATTGTTATTAGTAACATTATAAGTAGTCCACACTCGGATTATCACAGTTAGCTGAATTATACAATGAAAGCAAGCTGGTTACACTTCAAGCAAAACACATAAACTCAAACACATTACAAAAAGGCTTAACATCAACCATATACACAATAGGATTGAGCCCTATTCCTCGAAGTTAAGCTTGTGAAATTTAATCTACAAAAAGAGCCCTATGTTCAGCAAGGATATCTGTATCAAAAAAAAACCCCTTCACAATATGTCTTTTCAAATTCCAATGTTATCTTTTTAAACTATAAATGGAGGTCTTCCTGTTTTTTTGGTCCACACATCCTTACTGAACACATAGATAGATGCCTTTGTCGATGAGGTGTCAAGAGTGGGATTTTACAGGAAAATAGGTCACATTACATAGTGCTTGCCTGAGCAGAGCTTTGTGAAAGGAAGATAAAGACCACCATATGAAACAGAGGACAATACCTTCTTAGCATCAGGAGGAAGGTCTTCATTAGATGAGTCCATTTCTGGTTTGGATTCTTCAGTCTTCTTTCCTGCATTTTCTTCATCAGTAGAAGCAGCTTTTTTAGTTATGCTACTTGTCAATTCTTCTAATTTTCTCTTCAGTTCCTTCTCTTCTGTGGTACGATCAATGTAGTATTCAATAGCTAGAGGCTAGTAAAATAAAAGCAAGTCATTATCAATCATATATTCTAACTCAGGGGTCCCCAACCCCCAGTCTGTAGATAGGTACTGGTCTGCGGCATGCCAGCAACTGGTCCGCACAAACAAGCAAAGCCCCATCCATGGGATGCAGGAAGCACACAACACCACGCACTCTTTGGTTCATGGAAAAACCTTTCTCCACAGAACTGGTCCCTCGTGCTCAAAAGGTTGGGGTCCTCTGTTCTAACTGGCTTATTCTAAGTCAATATTGACATATGAGTAAACAGATGTGTATCTTTTTAACATGGGTTTAAGGAAACCTAAATCTCATCATGTGGTAGGAATTAACTAATCAATTTACCCTCCATGACTGTTTGGATTACTGTCTTAACTACACAAGATATTTAGACATCCATTCCTATGAATAGCAGAAATAACACAATGTTACTGTACAGTAATACTGTACAATAATGTACAGTATTTCTCTATCATCTACTTTAAATGAAAAATCCAGAAAATCTTAATGGCTTAAGCACCTGTTTACACTTGGAATCTCTTGCCTCCACCCTTGGTGATGTGTTCTATTTATACTAGAAAAACTTCTTATTTTTCCAGTTTAAAAAATGAACTCCCAATTTTTTTGAAAGAATTAGTTAAGCCTGGGAGCAGCACTGAGGAATGTTGGCCCTGGGACTCTTCAGAGGAAGATGGAACCAGACAATTGCCTTGAGGCTTTTGCACTAATTAAGTAGGCAAGGTGCTGAAGCACTACTAGGAATAAAGAGCAACCTGGCCTCTAGGTCTATTAAAGAGCAGCCCAGAATGTCTGATCAGGCTGATTGAACATAGCTGAGTAAATGGCAACCTGGACGTATGTATAACTCTGTTCTAGATTTACCTTCTCAGAGTGAACTAGGATCTTTTTCTCAAGGCGGCTGAGCATACTTTCAATAACAGAGATGCGTTTGTTCAGTTCAAGTACCTGGGAAGAAAGAAGATAGCAAAGGACAGAGCCCACCACCACACTTCTTCTTAGCAGTTAAAGGAGAAATAAGTAAATATAGAGCAATATCAACTCTCATAACCTTGATGGACTAAAGATCACAATTTTACTAAATGAAAAGAAACATTTTGGAAAATGCTGGAACTCTATAATACTAATTAACAATAACAGAATGTAGCCATTAAATAACTGTCAAGGGGAAAGGCTGCATATACTGAATATATATATTTAAATGTATTTCCCAGCACTTCCAATTTTGTTTTTTGTACATGATCTCTGAATTAAGATCCCTCCTTTGCAGGATAGAAATAACATGCTAACTTGTCAAGTAACAAGGCAGCTTTGTATAGAAGTCTTGCTCTACAAACACCAATAAACAACCTTTGATATTTAGCTGATATTACTGGAAATGTAAGGACCCACCTCAATTTACTTCTTAAGAAGACAGAACTCTTGGAATGTCTCTTCCAACAGGAATCTTTATTAAGAGAAACTGATTGCAGGCATGCTAGACAGGATCTGGGGGATCCTCTCCCACCATTCAATGTTTTAAAGTGTTCCCAAGCAGCCCCCACCCCACAGTTCTTCCGGGCGATTCAATCCGTCAGTCCGCTCCATCGGCACGATCACCCATTCTCTTTTTTCCCAGATCCCAGGCGTTGCATTCCCCCCCTTTTCCCTCACTGCCGGCAAAGGGGAGAACTTCAGAGGGAGTAGAATGAAAGGCGATGGCCGCATTGTTAAGGTTAGTCCTCTCAAAGAGAATCAACAACCGGTCACTGTGTAGTTAATGAAGGAAGTGAGAGTCATAAAACCCTCATGCTTACCCTCTTCCCCTTCCGCAGTATAACAGAACCCAGAAGAGAGTAAGAATTGGTTTTATATCAGAGTAGGTAGATAGAAATGAAATATAATTGGATTCTGACATCCTGCCCCCCTTAGAAATAAGAGAGATCCACCTGTAAAGAAAACAAAACAGGTATAAAAGTTAGTCTGGCTTGTTAGGATACTCTGTATGAAACTTCTTTAATAGCTTTGGGGCTCTGACATGACGTTTATGGACCCACTCGTTTTGTGAGGCGGGGAGGTGTTTCCATGCTACTAGGTATTGAGTTGT
Source organism: Protobothrops mucrosquamatus (assembly GCF_001527695.2). Lineage (NCBI taxonomy): Eukaryota > Metazoa > Chordata > Lepidosauria > Squamata > Viperidae > Protobothrops > Protobothrops mucrosquamatus. The sequence goes on from NW_015387384.1 coordinate 54,720, forward strand.
CCCATGATATCTCCTAGAGTCTAGGATTTCCTTTATCTCGAAGTGTTGTTCTCCTTCCACCATGATTGGAGGTGGTGGTGGTGGGGATTTTTGGCCGTAAGGGTGACTGATGTTCTCTTTTCAGCAAACTGCAGTGGAAAATTGGGTGTATTTGCCTAAGATTTTTGGGTAATTCTAATTCTACTGTTACTGGGTTTATGATTCTTTTAATTGGAAAAGGCCCTATATATTTTGGTCCAAGTTTTTTACAGGGTTGTAGGGATTTTAGGTATTTTGTAGATAAGTACACCATTTCTCCTATAATGAATGGTGTAGGTTCAACCCTTTTTTTTATCTGCTTGTGCTTTGTATGCTTGCCTAGCTTCATCTAGGGCTTTTCTAACTATTGGCCAGGTGTTTTGTAATTGTTCCATCCATTCTTTCAGTGATGGGATTGCCGATTCGTTTGGGGTTAGTTCTGGCATGGGGTTGAAACTTTGACCGGTAGCTATTTGAAAAGGAGTGTAACCTGTGCTGGAGTGGACTGCATTATTGTAGGCCACTTCTGCGAAAGGGAGTAGGTCTGTCCAATCCGACTGCTGGAAATTAAGAAAGCATCTTAAATATTGCTCAAGTACTGAGTTCGATTTTTCCGACTGACCATTTGCCTGAGGGTGATGGCTAGATGTCAGTCCCTGAGTGGTCCCTAAAAGGGATAAAAATTCCTTCCAAAATGCAGACGTAAATTGCACTCCCCTATCAGATATAATGCGTTGGGGTACCCCATGCAATCTGTAAATATGCTGCACGAAAAGTTTTGCTAAAGCTTTTGCGGTGGGAATCTTTTGGCAAGGGATAAAGTGCACCTGTTTGGAAAACAAGTCCGTGACTGTCCAGATGACAGTGTTTCCATTGCTTTCTGGTAATTCCACTATAAAATCCATGGCTATTTCCCTCCAGGGGGCTGAGGGATTTGCCACTGTTTGTAACAGTCCGGGCAATTTCCCTTGCAACGTCTTGGCAGTTGCACACTTTGGGCAGCTGGCCACGTAACTTTCTATGTCCTTTTTCATGGATGGCCACCAAAATTGCCATTTAATTAAGTGTAATGTTTTTACAAATCCAAAATGCCCTGCTGATTTTGTGTCGTGGCAAAGCTGCATGGATGTGACTCTTTGGGTTGTTGATATATATAACTTTTCCCCCACCCAAGGCAGCCCGTCTTTCATTGTGCACACGTGTTTATTTTTCTGGAACCATTCATCTGTTTCCAAACTTTTCCGGAATTCAATTCCAGTTTGGCTACCCAGCTGCAGTTTTAATTTAGCTTGGGCTCTGGTGGTTACTGGCGCTGCCAGTTGTGATTCTACCATCATCAGTTTAGAGTTGGTGGCTCGCGTGCTGTTATATTGGGGCATGCGAGATAGTGCATCTGCCAGGAAGTTCTTTCCCCCCGGCAAATGCTTGAGCATAAAGTGGAATTGGTGAAAATGCTGGGACCAGCGGGCTTGCTTGGGGTTGAGTTTCCTGGATGTTTTCAAGGCTTCCAAATTTTTGTGGTCTGTCCACACCTGGAAAGGGACTTTATTGTCTTCAAGGAACTGGCGCCATGTGAGTAGTGACCAACGTATCCCATATGCCTCTTTCTCCCACACGGGCCAGCGCTGTTCCGTTTCGGTGAGTTTCTTGGATGTATACGCGCAGGGTTGCAATACCCCTTCATTGTTTTCTTGTAATAGTACAGCCCCCACTGCCACATCACTTGCATCCGCCTATATTACAAAGGGCTTATCCATGTCTGGGTGCCTCAGTACTGGTTCAGCAGAAAAGAGTCTCTTTAATCTCTCAAACGCCGCTTGGCACTCCATTGTCCATTTTAGTGGCTGGCTAGGTTTTACTGAGGATGCCCCCTTCGTTTTTAGTAAGTTCGTGAGGGGCAGGCCTATCTGGGCAAATGAGGGGATGAATTGGCGGTAAAAGTTTGCGAAACCCAGGAAACTTTGCAGTTGCTTTCTTGTGCGAGGTGGTGCCCATTCTAATACTGCTCTGACCTTCTCTGGGTCCATTTTAATGCCCTGTGGGGATATGCGATAACCAGGTAGTCTATTCTTTCCTGGTGGAATTCGCATTTCGATAGTGTGGCATATAGGTGGGTGGCTCGCAGTTTCTTTAAAATCGCTCTGACTAGGTTGACATGTTCCTCTTTTGATTCGGTGAAGATAAGGTTGTCGTCTTAGTAAACCAGAACCCCCTTAAATAGGTGCTCCCTTAGTACCTCGTTGATTAATTGCATAAATACTGCGGGGCCCTCTTGTAATCCAAATGGCAAGACTTTGAATTGGTAGCACCCCATTGGGCAGTTAAATGCAGTTTTCCATTCATCCCCTTCCTTAATTCTCACGCGGTAGTATGCTTCCCTTAGATCTAGTTTAGTAAAAAAAATTCCTTTCGAGAGGTGTGATAACATGTCCTTCATGAGGGGTAGGGGGTATAGGTTGCTTTCACTGATTGTATTTAGGAGCCATAATCCACGTATAAGCATAAAGAGCCATCCTTCTTCTCTCTAAAGAGGACTGGAGCGGCCACTTTAGGCTTGGCTGGTTCAATGAACCCCCTTTCTAGGTTTTTCTTTATGAATCTTTCCATTTCCTCCTTCTCCTTTGGGCTCATGGAGTATAATTTGGGTTTTGGGAGTTTTGCTCCGGGCTTGAATTCTATGGCACAGTCCGTGGGTAGGTGAGGGGGAAGCTCATCCACTCTCTCCTCACTGAAAACTTCAGCAAAATCTCTGTATTCCTCTGGTATTTCTGGTAGCCCCTTTTCTTCTCCCATGGATGCTTTTTTCCGTTCTTAATTTTGGTAGATCCCCTTGGGGTTTTAAGTCCATAGGATCCCCTTCTGAGAAATTGATTTCTGCCGTCCTCCAATTTACCCAGGGGTTCCATTTCTTTAACCATTCCATCCCTAGGATCATCGGGCATTCCATGCCTAGGGTCACTATAAACTATGTTTGCACACTTTAATTTTAAATAATAGCAATAGCACTTAGACTTATATACAATGCTTTACAGCCCTCTCTAAGTGGTTTATAGAGTCAGCGTATTGCCCCCAATAATCTGGGTCCTCATTTTACCGACCTCGGAAGGATGGAAGACTGAGTCAACCTTGAGCCGGTGAGACTCGAACTGCCAAATTGCTGTCAGACGGCAGTCATCAGAATTAGCCTGCAATACTGCATTCTAACCACTGCGCCACCAAGCCCTATAACTGTTTATAGAGCTGAAGTTTTCCAAGATCTCAGGCCAAACTAATCTTACACCGTGATCTCAGCTCTTCATACAGATTTATACTGTAAAATGGAAGCTTAACAGATTTAGTTTTAAAATCAAAAATTAGAAAAGAGGTTTGTCTTTTATGACAGGGGGCTTCTTTTCCTCTTTTCTGGCTTGGAGAACTCAGACAATGATAGTTGGAGAAATGGAACAATTCTGCAGCAAATACCAATTCCCTAGAAGTCTACCATTCACCCAATTGATGGATTCTATTAGGCTGGAGAAAAATCAGATGAATGTTTGTTATGCATCTCTAACCAAAATTATGAAGATTAGTTCTTAGGCTCTTCTTTCCCTTCAATGTGGAATGTTTTAAATAGGTCGAGGGGCCCTGATGAACATCTGGAGTGAAAAATTGCCTGTGGTTCTTTTAGCTAGATGATGAACATGGTGAATAATATGATTACGTACACCTAAACGCTAATAGCATTATGAGGACTAATAACATTATAAGGAGCAAGAACAATTGAATTATAGCCTTACCTCAACCCAATTCATTAGATCTTAGCATCTATATTTCTGTAGCTAAAAACAAGGTTGTTTTTTCCTCATAAATCTAAATTATGAGGTACAATAAGTACATAATAGAAGCTTGATTCTGACTGAAGCACTTTTTCCAGAGTCATTTGTATCACAGCTAATGTGTGCTCAAATAAATTCATGAAAAAGATCATATACTTTGTAGAACTTTTCATATTTCAGTGCAATTATGTTCATGTCAAAAACATGTTCTCATTCAGTTGGCTATTTTAAGCAAATAATGCTTAAAATATATATGATAACTAATCTCAGGAGATCTTTGGACCGTAGAATAAAAAAAATTGAATTATGATTTTTTTTTGATAATTTTTATTAAAACAAACTTGTTATCTTTGTTGAATAAACTTTTCCTCAAAGTTGCTTCATATCTCTATGCAGAGAAATATTTTTTCTTTTCTCTTTCTAGGAGAAATGAATTCCCTAATTTGATTAAATTAAAACATAAAGATTAATAACCAATCTTTATGGGCTACTGTATTGTAACTGGGGGAGGAAAGATTTTTTTCAAGAGGCTCCACTTTTCTAGTCCAAAATCATGCTCCTATTCAAGATGCTCTCCCCATAGTAAGCCACATGGAGAAAACTACAAAACTTGTAAAATTAATGACTTCTACAAAATGAGCATTTCTATAAAAAATCCATGGACTTGTGGGAAAAAAGAAAATATGAAATATGGTGTGTTTTTATGAGTAGAAAAGAGCAAAGATGGAATTTGGTATATTCTCAAAGAGCTGTTAGTTCCAGAATAGAATTTGCCACTAGCACTAGATTAAGAGTTAGAAATGGAGTTCTCCATCCCATTTCACTGATCTCCTTTTATTGATTTGTTTGACTGGTAGGGTTCCAAGTCAGAAAGAGCCAGGGCAACTTACATTAAAAACTCAATAAAACATTCATAAATAAAAAAGGTGTAGAAATGAAATGACACTATGGAAAAGCACATAAAAACTATTTCAGCCATACCTCCCCAATGCAGAATTACAAAATACCTCAGCTCATATCCTTTTTGAAAAGTCAAATTTTCAATAAATTTCTAAAGCAAAGTAGTATAGTGTTGAATGCATCTCTGAGAGAATGATATTCCAGAAGGCCTCCAGGATCCCACAAGATGGCACGGATTACCCTGTCAGGACTTATAGGCTAAACAGAGGCAGTGGAAGAAAAAGGTGATCCCATATATAACCAAGCTCTGAACCATATAGAGCAGGCATGTCAAACTGGGCCGGATGCATCACGCTGAAACCGCACCCACCCCATTGCCGGCAATGGGGGAAAAAGTCACGATATGTCACGTGACGTCATGTGATGTCGTGAGTTTGACGTGCCTGATTTAGAGCTTCATATATGATAACCAGCACATTGAGCTGATCCTGGAAACCTACTAGTAATTAGTGTAGCCTAGAATAAAGATGTGTACCTATAACTGCTTATGCAGTCACATTCTGGACCAGCTGTAACTTCTGAAATCTTAACATATGCAAGCTGCGATTCATATGTGGGCAAATTAATAAACATTGTATAATATTACACTGGCACTGCATAGAACTTGTAAATTTAATTTTACAATGGAAAATAACAATGGAAAATATGAGTTGAGTTGGTTCCATGGCACTGAGCTACTATTCACTTAAATGTATACTGACTCTAAAAGTTAGTTTACAAATATATTCTGCATCTCATTTCTAGTTTGGGTTGTATTCAGAATGAAAGCAGATTATTTCCTGTAGTTTCAATAAAATACTAGATTTATTTTGTACCTTGTAGTTTTATTGATCAATTAAATCTATGTTCTGTTTCCTTGCAGATTAATTACAATATAGTTATGCATTGTCATTAAAATTTAACAAATAACTGAATACCAAAGAGATTAATATTAAGTCTGATGAAATATTTTATAGCTTGTACCCATTTCAATCTATGAACTGTATTCTTTGTCTCTGAACATATAAAAAAATTGTCATCTGAGTGATGAACAGAAGCACCAGAAATTATTTAATTCTTTATGTGGCTGAGAAACATACTTTCTGTTAGCATTGTCTGTAAAACAATGGCTTGGACTCAACCAATCAATGAATTTTTATATAGGTAGTCCTCGAGCTATGATCATTTGTTCAGTGACAGTTCAAAGGTACAACACCAAACAAATCTTGGTTACGACTGGTCCTCCGAGTTCTGTCCATCCCAGCAACTTCATGGTCATGTGATCATGGTCTGGGCTCTTGGCCACCGGTTCATACTTATGATCAGTCGCAGCATCAGAACGGTTGCACATGATTGCCATTTGCAGCTTTCCCTGTTGGCTTCTCCAGAAAGTCAACAAGGAAGCCAGCACAGAAGGTCACAAGTCTGTTGTAAATCAAGAGCAAACTGTATTTCCACATTTTTCCATATATGAAAAAAATATTATGAACGTAATATTGAATAAGCATGCTGAGAAAACAATCATGGCCTTGGTAATACATATCTTTGTTGGGAATATAATATCTGTACATATTATAGTTAGCTTCCTTTTGAATTTTTGAGCCCAGTTAGATGACATTTGTTACTACTTCAACTACTTTTACAATTATTGTACAGGTATTCTTCAACTAATGACGGTAACTAAGCCTAGAATTATGTTCTGTAAATCATTGTGGTTACATGTTGAAGTATCACATGTAATGTTTTGACAATTTTTGCAGTGTTTGTTAAAGAAATCAATTTCCCCAATGGGTATTTTTTGTCAGAAACTGGAAGTAAATGCCAGAAACTAACAAAAAAGACAATGAGACACTGCAAATGGCCATAAAGGTGAGTCAGTTGCCAAGGGCCCAAAACTTGATCATATGACCATGGCATGTCTGTGTGCGGCCTTTGTAACTTGGAACAGTTGCTAAGCATCTTGTCATAAGTCGAGGACTACTTATATTTGCACTGAACTGTTGACAAAGTTGGTTTTATTATGTGATACTGAGCATCAGGTTGGTTTTGTACTTTGTCTTTCATCTTTAACTAGGGTTCCTTAAATATTTCCCATTTCCAGTCACTAAAACAGTATCATCAGCTTTGCTTGTGGCAAAAAAAAAGGTAATAAAACTGGACACAACTCACCTTAACCACTACCTGGCTTATCAGTGGAAATACTGGTCCCAATTGTGGTTTTAACTTGAGGACTATCTACTATCTGTAATTGTTTTGTTCTACTATTCCCTATTTTCTTCACCTTGGTGTCCTATTGTTTTGAGTCTTACTATAGTTCCTATAACAAACTCTCCAAAATAGAAAAATCTGGGATATAAGCGTAAAAGTTACCCAGTATCTAATTTACCTGATTTCCAGAGTGATTTACATTTTCCTGTGAGGATGCTTGGCTCCTGTGTTTTGGGTACGGTGGCTGATAGATGAAAGTTTCTTGAGCCCCCCTTTCATCTTCATCACAAGTATCCACCTTAGCTGAGCACTGGAGCTGGGGTTGCACATTCCATGGACTGCCTTTGGGAACAGAAGAGGATTGGACAATTTGGTGATCAGATCAATAATTACCTGATTCACCAGTAACATTTTCTGTTTTCACAAGAATTTGAGGCAAGAAAGGGGAAGACAATAGAGAGAAATCAGGAAAAGCACTTTATGGTATTATAGGGCTTGCATGAAATTTAAAATATTCTTGAACTGGTATTGTAAGTCCTTCAAGATTTAGGTTCTTTTTTCAACAGGAACAACTCAAACCATGGTGCAAATTAAGAAAAAAAATGCCTATGAAATAGAAAGCCAGTTGAATGAATTCAGGCCAGTCCCTCTCCCTCAACCCTAGGAAGGAGGCAAGGGCATACCACTTCCAAAAATCTTGCCAAGAAAACTGCAGGCACTTGGCCTGGGTAATTGCCAGGAGTCAACAGTGGCTTTAAGGCACCAAAAGAAAAAAAAACTCTCTGCAAACATTAAGCAAGTTAGAAGAAATGTTTTTACCCTTTTCAGATTCTAAGATTGAGAGAAATATGTTTTGAGCTATACATTTTAATTGGAATACAATTAATAAAGGCAATGTTGTAAAATTTGCAAGACTATTTCCTGTAAGGAAGTGATTAAACATGTACAACTGGAGATCTGACTTTGCTGGATGGCCTATGCCTGACAATCTGACCCATATTTTTTCCTCCCCATCCTTGCAGAATTTTTCTCCTTGCAAAGATTGCTTAAATAAGCTATCTCCTAAACTGCTTTTCATCCCAGCCTTAAAAGGTGCTAAGGGTGGGTTAACAAGCTCAGCTCTGTGACCTTCATTAATTGATTAACACCCTCTCTCAGCTGGCCCTGTTATCTGAAACTGGCAAGACCTTAATCAGTTTCATTCTAAAGACTTTTTTTTGCTTCCTAGTTGTTCAAGGGTCAAAGCTTGCCTATAAGTTAAGCCAACAATTGACACTAAGGTTTTTTTTTTCAATGTATGTTCTCTATTGTGGGTTTGCTTACTCTCTTGTAATCCCCTCTCTCCAGTGTGTGGAATTACACAATTTCCCCTTGCTAGTTATCCCAGAACTGAAATCAGGATTCCGAAGAGCAGAGTGGGGGAAAAAAAGGGCTGTAAGATTTATTCCTTTTTCCTAGCTTCCTTGTGAGTCATGCCCTTTGGGTTTACCTGGCTGTTTGGGGTTGTATTCATCTGATGCTCTAATAGTCTTTAATGCTGATCAGGGACAATTCCTTAATAAATCTTTTTCAATATGTATTAACCTCCTGGCGTCTACTGTTCTCATTGTTTGTATCCATCCTGCAAATTCTAAATTAAGCGTTGATGCACAGATTGATGGCAGCACTGGGTAATGGAAATGAATTTGAGAGACAGAGAAAGATCTACTTCCTTGATCTGTAGCTAGTTTCATATTAGAATTTTTAAAAGGGCACATGGTAATTAGATTATTTTTAAGTGTTGGCTGAGTAAAGGAAGAGTTTGTATTTAAAACAGCCCCAGCCCCAAGTTTGGCATAACAATAGGTTCCAAAGCAACAAGTACGTTACTGATGGAGATTTTATTTCCTTTGCAAGCAAGGCTTGAAGCCCCAATGGGGGAATATCATGTGGAGGTGGCTTATGGGCCAATAGCAGATCCCACCTCACCTCATGTACACCGTTTCCTCCCTCATCTTTTTACCATAATTTTAATCATAATTAAATTTGTATTGCTACTATGTATGCATGTATGTATCATTTTATTGTTTTTAACCTTGTAAGCCACCCAGAGTCATCTTGCAGCGACATGGGCCACAAGCAAATTTAATAAATAAATAAAAATAAAAGAGTTATTATGGATATTAAAAGGATATGAAAAAGTGGGGGAGGGGAGTTGCACTCTGGAATAATAAAAAAAAAACACTGCATTTTTTCCTACCAATTCTTATGGTTCGTATGATGAAAGAGAATTTGCGTCAGAAATACTTTGAGGAAAAAAATACTTTTAGATAAATGTTCCTGGGTAGAATCTGGGGTTGTTATTTAATTATAAGGTGGTCAGGATGTGTTATTTGTGTGTGTGAATATCTTGTCTTTTATTGTACAATCATCTCTTATTTGCCTGAAGGCTCCTTAGATTCCCATGCTTAAATGAAATTCAAATGGAAGAAATTGTAAAAGAGTTTCAACAGCAGCGATATTTTTACCACTATCAGAATCTTGTGTTCAATAACTTCTTTCCCAGAAGAAATTAGGAATAATCCCCCACCTAATTTCTATGCCCATAAACTTGATGCAGAATTTTGAATGGCCATTTCTGCTTAGTTCTATTTGTGTGGGGCTATGTGGTGATTTACCGTATATACTCGAGTATAAGCCGAGGTTTTCAGCCCATTTTTGGGGCTGAAAAATGCCCCCCTCGGCTTATACTCGGGTCAACTAAGGAACTAAGGGGTCGACATAGACGGGAGGGGGGGGNCCGGTGGCGCACGGCCCGGACTGTTAGCGTTGCCATGGGACCACCCCCTGCGGTGCCAGCTAATGCGGCATGTTTCCAGCGGCGAAAAAGGGGCCTCAGCTTAAGGAGTTGATCCTGGGCGGCAGTTACCGGTATGTGTGGGTTAAATGGGTGCAACTGACTTGAAGCCTCAGCATCGGCTTGTAATGTTGCCAACGACAGACTCCCACATTTGCTCAGTGGCTTCAGTGCAAACTCGGCTCCTGCCAGGGAAGGAGCTTCCCTGGCAGGAGCCGAGTTTGCATGCCTCGTTGGCAAGCCGGGAAAACGAAGGTCCGGAGGATTCCCTCCTGCTTTCGGGGTTTTGCTCGCCTGCCCGCCCGGGAGGAGAGCCTGCGCCTTCCCTTCTCCTACGGTCGGGGAAAGAGGGCTGGCCCCGAGCCTGTCCTGGAGAACTTTTAAGGCACAGGATACCCCCCCACACCCCTTCCCTCGTCAGCCCAAGGCCAGGCACTGCAGCTCCGCATCAGGAGGGAACCCTCCGAAACTTCGGTTTTCACGGCTTGCCAACGAGGCTTGCAAACTCGGCTCCTGCCAGGGAAGCTCCTTCCCCGAAGCATGCAATTGCTCAGAGCCCGTCCCAAAAGGTGCTGCTTCCCTGGCAGGAGACGAGTTTGCAAGCCTCGGCAAGCCGAGAAAACCGAAGGTCCGGAGGATTCCCTCCTGCTTTTGGGGTTTTGCTCGCCTGCCCGCCCGGGAGGAGAGCCTGCGCCTTCCCTTCTCCTACGGCCGGGGAAAGAGGGCTGGCCCCGAGCCTGTCCTGGAGAACTTTTAAGGCACAGGATACCCCCCCACACTCCTTCCCTCGTCAGCCCAGGGCCAGGCACTGCAGCTCCGCATCAGGAGGGAACCCTCCGAAACTTCGGTTTTCACAGCTTGCCAACGAGGCTTGCAAACTCGGCTCCTGCCAGGGAAGCTCCTTCCCCGAAGCATGCAATTGCTCAGAGCCCGTCCCAAAAGGTGCTGCTTCCCTGGCAGGAGACGAGTTTGCAAGCCTCGTTGGCAAGCCGAGAAAACCAGAGGTCCGGAGGATTCCCTCCTGCTTTTGGGGTTTTGCTCGCCTGCCCGCCCGGGAGGAGAGCCTGCACCTTCCCTTCTCCTACGGCCGGGGAAAGAGGGCTGGCCCCGAGCCTGTCCTTGAGAACTTTTAAGGCACAGGATACCCTCCCACACCCCTTCCCTCGTCAGCCCAGGGCCAGGCACTGCAGCTCCGCATCAGGAGGGAACCCTCCGAAACTTCGGTTTTCACGGCTTGCCAACGAGGCTTGCAAACTCGGCTCCTGCCAGGGAAGCTCCTTCCCCGAAGCATGCAATTGCTCAGAGCCCGTCCCAAAAGGTGCTGCTTCCCTGGCAGGAGACGAGTTT
>NW_015387384.1:67347-77713 GCF_001527695.2 Protobothrops mucrosquamatus
CGCGAAGGGGGGAGGCCTGGCGACGCTGCGCCCTGACGGGCGCTCACCGACGGCTAGGGAGGCCGAGACGGCCAGGGAGGAACAGCCAAAATGCCCCCTCGGCTTATAAGCGGGTCACCAATTTTTCCCAGTTCTTTGTGGGAAAATCGGTCCCTCGGCTTATATTCGGGTCGACCTATACTCGAGTATATACGGTATTTGCATGTTTGAAAGCATGCACCTTGAGATATCATGCAAATAAGGGCATGATGGAGGCAGAGGAGGAGAGGACCCGGGGCTTATGGAGCGAAGGAACTGGATGAGGCTGTCCGCAGGCCCAGAGGAAGAGAGAGAGGCGTTTGGAGTAGTTGGTGGCGGCCTTAGCATGCTCCAGGGGCAAAAAGAAGCAAGGCCTCTTTAAGGAAAAGGTGGAAGAGTCAGGATCCGAAAAAGGAAAGAAGGTGAGGTTGTCATGCAGGAATACAAGCTAATTTGATGGCTAATCCACATAGAGCTCTGTTTCCATCTGTCCTGTTTGCCATTGTTCGCTCCCTAGAGATTAAAATGGTCGATCTGAAACTTGAGCTGGCCACGAACAAGGAATGTATATCGGAGGTGGTGGCCCTTTGAGAGCTGTATGCAACAAAATTTCATTTTGATGTATGCCGATTGGTGTACATTCAAAGTGACAATAAAGTTAATAATAATAATAATAATAATAATAATAATAATAATAATAATAATAATAATAATAATGACGACGACAATAATAATAATAATAATAATAATAATAATAATAATAATAATAATAAAGGCAAATAGGTGGGTGTGGAATGCTGCAAGTACATCAGATGGTTGAAGAAGAAAAAATGGCTTTGGAAGAATATCTGAAGGACAATGATGAAGATGCACTGAAATTAGTATATCAGGAAGGCTTACTGACTACTGGAGAGACCAAACTGGCCTACAAGAAAGACCAAATGAAGAACAGAATAGAGGCATGGGAAAACAAAGCACTGCATGGCCAGTACATTAAAAAAAAATAGCTGGGAAAGCAGATAATAACAAGACCTGGCAATGGCTAAGAGCAGAAAAATTGAAGAAAGAGACCGAGGGACTAATTTTGGCTGCACAAGACCAAGCCTTAAGGACAAATGCATATAAAGTCAAAATTGAGAAGACAGCAACAGACAGTAAGTGCTGCCTATGCAAAGAAGCTGAAGAAACAGTGGACCACCTGGTAAGCTGCTGCAAGAAGATCGCACAGACTGACTACAAGCAGCAGCATGACAAAGTAGCAACAATGGTGCATTGGAAGATCTGCAAGAAATATCATTTGCCTGTAAGCAAAAACTGGTGGGATCATAAAATAGAGAAAGTCATAGAAAATGATAAAATTAAACTGCTCTGGGACTTCAGAATTCAAACAGACAAGCACCTGCAACATAACACCCCGGACTTAACAACTGTCGATAAGAAAGACAAAAAAGTCTGGATAGTGGACGTGGCAGTGCCTGGAGACAGCAGAATAGACGAGAAAGAACTGGAGAAGATAACAAAATACAAAGACCTACATATAGAAATAGAAAGACTGTGGCAAAAGCAAGCAAGGGTAGTACCAATAGTAATAGGCGCCTTGGGTGCAATCCCAAAACAACTGGAGCACCACTTGAACACCATTGGCATTGACAAATTCGCTATTAGTCAATTGCAAAAGGCGGTCTTACTAGGAACTGCTTCCATCCTGCGACGATATCTGTAATACCATCAAACATCCACATCTGCCTATCCCAGGTCCTGGGTAAGGACTCGATAGGTAGACAAAATGCCAAATCCAGTCTGAACATCTGGCTGACTGTGCGATGATCCATAATAATAATAATAATAATATCATCTATTTTGGGCTCCAGTCTTAAGGATACTTTCAATATATGATACTGTCTTTTTTTGAGCATGACCAGTGATCCATTTAAGGAAAGTGCAGAAGACATAAAAGCTGGAATCTATTTTATTCAGCATGTAAAACTTATTCTTTGAGCTATAGCTTCTTCCTTGCCTGTTATACTTCTCAAATATCCTAAGATATGAGAAAGGAATGTCGAAGCGATCTGTTTGTACCAGGGTCTCCAAATACTTTACCTCGATATGAGTAATCTCATGGATTTTTACAATCCCTGTAGCTAAACTGGAAAGCTTTTGTTAGAAAGTTGGAGGTTCTGGAACTTTGCCCCTTTATTCCCTAATCCAGGTTTGTAGCTAGTTTTCAGCATCTCAGTCATCCAAATCACCTGTAGGTTAAGAAAACCTATAGCAAATTTAAAAAGGCATTATTTGTAACCCGAGGAAAAGCAGATGGCTGATCACTGCTCATGCACTTCCCAGTGTTTGTCACCTTGTTAAGAGAAACAACATTAGGGATAACTTGGTTTCTGATAATTTCATTTCCTAGATATTTATAGTATCGGTAAAACACTGAGCCCTCTGACGCAGCAAAGACTTGGAACATAACTAGATTGTACCTATTATATAGAAAATGTAATACCCTAAAACTCTGCAATGTAGTCAGCAGTGTGAAAATAAGAAAATATTTCTGCCCTGTTCTATGATGAGGTATATCAAAGCGATTATTTTTCACCATCTGCCTTTGTCATGCATCTGGATGCATTCAGATTCTGGCATCCATTTCCCATGTCCAGTTAAAAGCACAATGGGCTGACTGAGACAGTCTTCAGCAGAAAAGCCTAATACAAATCTGGAAAACCAGGGAAGAGAGTTTTCCCAACAACAGACAGCTATCCTGCAAGTTGCAGAATAGTTGACAGGAACAGAAGTGGTAACGAGCTCATCATTTCTGAAAATCTGCAGTTCCTGAATAAAGCTAGAAGTGCAAAAAAGCAAATGTCTCTTGGCCTGCAAAGGATTTGTACTCCTTCTTTGCAAATAGAACAGCCACATTTTTTTTAATTGGATCACATTAATTTTTAAAAATTATTTTCAGGAATTCAATGTGGCATATATAACATTTCCTCTTCCTATCTGTTCCTGCAACCACAACCCTGGACAATAGGCTGGGCCAAAAAGAGAATGAGTAATAATTTTGTTTATGACACGGAGAGCTGCATTTGATGGTTGTTGGTAGTTCATTTATTTCCCTTCCATAAATTACTCTCAGTCAACCTGGCAATTAAATGGATCACTTTTAATTGTAATTTTGAAAACAAATGTTTTCTCATATATATGTATATGAATAGATGTATTTGTATTTTTCCTATGTTTATTTTACCCTTTTTGGATCTTTCTATTTGCTATTGCTGAGTTCCATCACACAAATCATTCTGAATCTTGAAAAAATACCTTCTCTCTATGGTTTTGGTCAATTGTTCTGACATAACAGAGAATAAATTCCAATATAAAAATACCTGCAATTTTAAAACTTTAAGTAGTCAATTATATGCCAGTTTTTATTTTGCTGGAAAGACTGTTAGAAAACTGTTAATGATGGGATGTCTTTCGGTGAATTATGAAAGAAATATAAAATCTCTGCATGTAAACAAAATGTGATACATTTCTGAAAGTTTGAATTGTCCTGAAAATGCAAGATACATTGTTAGGTAAACACTGCCTCTAACACTGGCAATTTAAGATTGCCTCTAATGCTGGAAGTACCTACCAGCTTTGGGGACTGTTTCCAGGTTTTTGGTATGTGAGTTGTCTATAAACTGGACTTCTGTACTGAATTCCTGTTCTGGAAGAGCTGTGTGCTTCTCTTGCTCTTGCAAGATATGATGGAAGACTGCAGCCAAGTCTGCTTCTGCTACCATGGAGTCTTTCTGCATGGAGGCTTCCTCACCATTTGGAAAATCTTCAGTGCTCTAAGAAGAAGAATCATCTGTTGGTATTAATAAGCAGGCTACATATTCTCTCATTTGCATACTTACAATTGTTCTTTTCCAACAAGTTCTTAATCCAAGAGCATTATCATCTAGCTTTAATCAGCTGTGGCATAATAAGCCTTGTGTGCCAAAAACATGTGTACACATTTTCATGGGGCATAGACATGGTAGAACCTGGTCAAAGTCACTGAAATGGGTAAAGACTACATTAAAGCTGAAAGTTGGCTCTCAAGCCACATTTCTTAATATCGGACAAAAATTCAACCCAAGTCTACCTACATTCTGAAAATGCAGCAAAACTGAACTCATCCAAGATGCCAAACTCTGATGTAAGAAACTACAAACCCAAGCTATGTTCTCATATCATGAAAGAATCTAAAAAGCTTTTTGCCCAGATTATGAGATCAGATGGTCATTCCAGGAGGTGCTGCAAAGATATAGTTTCTGCTGAGAGACTCACACTGCTGAGTACATGGAACATTTTGATTTTTTTCTGAAAAAAGCCAAGAGCCCCAGGCATCTCATAGATTTTCAACAGCCTTAGTTTGAATACATTTCTCACATTAAAAACTCTTAGGCTACATAGTGGGTTAACAAAGTTCAATGAATAGAAAAGAAACTGAAAGAAGAAAAAAGGATGATAGACTCACACCACAATCACCAACAGATCCCTAATACCTGAAGGCCTTCTTTCCCAGGACATGGAGAAAGCTGGACAGATTGACGGCGAGATTGGGAAGAATATTCTGAGTCGGTTTCAAAATCAAAGGAATGTACAGAAAGTAGGCGCTTTTTCTTGCGCATCTTAGGAAGCACAAAAAGTAAAAGATTTAAAATTTCACTGCATCACAAGATCACAAAATATTACATTTCACATGATCTTTAAGAAAGGATAACATCCCTTCTGGTATTTACTGTATGATAGTAGCACTCATAGCTAGAAAGGCTTCTGCACATCTTGTGGATACCTCTTCTATATCCAATTGCAACCTTTCCTATATCCAGATGGCCCGCTTACAGTCACTCATGCCCCAGTCACCTCCTATTGAGTTACTTTAACAAGCTATACATGTAGCTGCCTTTGAGAAACACATGAAAGTTATATCTGGTGCAGAATGCAGTGGTCTGGATTCAAATGACCCACTACTCTGGGAGCTTCACTGAACACTTGTTGATTTGTGGTACTGGTTATCACTGTTAAGGCCCTTATGTGGGTCCAGACTGCCTTTTTCTGTATTCATCTGCCTATCTAAACAGATGAAATATGGTTACCTTCTTCAATGACGTGTCCTTACAGGATTGTCACCTGATGGGGTCTCAGAGGTAGGTATTCCCATTAAAAAACTTCATTTGCTTACTTTAGCTATCAGAGTGTCTCTCATCTAGTGGATTGTTCTGACTATCTCATCTTGCTATGATAGTTCCAGATTTCTTGGTTTTGGGCACATAAAAATCTACATTAAGTTCTCTGTGACACTAATAAATACATAGGCTATGGGGGGGAAGCAAACATATTCTATTAAATATCTTTTAAAGATAATTTATCTCTTAAAGTCCTCTCTTAAATATCTTGTACAATCCAAAAATGTTTATGTTTTCTTACCTTCTAGCCAACTTTGAAAGAACCATTTTTAAAATTAATGTTGCTGTAATGAAAAGTGACTCTAAAGGACCAGGGGATTTCAGAACAGCAGCATTAATGCAGTATTTTCCTACTCTCACCGATTTATCTGCAAATTTATCACTCATTTATTTGGGAGAGGCCACCCTATTGTGATTAGGCATAAAGATCAATAATTTAATAATGTGACCATACTTTTGCACACTTAGTCTCAGCAGTTGTGGAATGGCAAAATGTTTTAATTATTTTCTTTATATTTTAGTACTGTAGCTTTACTGTAGTGCCTTCTGTATAGACAGCCAAGATACTCCTCATTTTCATCAGGCCTCTGCAGATGGTTACACCTGGTTGATCTCATCTCAACTGGGAATATCAGGATTATAGGTTAGACTGAGAAATCAAAAAATATATTGAAAGAAGAAAGTGGAAAAGAGTCCTTCCTTGAGAATTCAGACATGAGTGAGCACATTTCTGGAAATGTATTGAATTCACTAGGACTTTTGTTTCGACTGTTCAGAACCAAAAGAAATTTGTTTCAGAAAGAGGCAGCTTTCCTCAAGATAAATTCAGAGGAGGGGCGCAGTGAGAAAATAAAGGGCAATATGATTTAATAATGAAATTCCACATTATGTAAAACATGCATGGAAAAAAGTTACATGAATTATCCTTACCCTGGCATAAGACTCAGATTCTGCTCCATCCACATCATCACTTGTTTCCCCTTCTTCACTCTGATTATTCCTGTACAGGTGATAATCATCTGGATAAGAAAGACACATGCATGTATGCAAACAAACATGTTGATTAGATACCTACCATGCAACTGAAGAGGGGCTACAGCTCAGTTACAGACCACATTTTACATTCCAGAAGATGTCAGGTTCAATTGCTGCCAACCTCATTTCACTGATTTAGAAACTGATATTGTGTATATTCATTCCCAATGGTAATTTCATTTCTCGTTTACTGTAATCTGGTCCATGAATGCCCTTCTTACAACTGCCCTGCTAGCAACAGCTAGTGAAAAATATTCTCATATAAAGACACTGTTGAAGGAACTTGTCCTTGCTGTTGGCTAGTTAGGCTGACAAATGTATGCAACTTGAAAGGCAGGGTACCTGGGATGCCATTTTCTCCCACTGTAGATTAGTCAGACTGCTGTAATAATCATGAGGCCTTCTTGGTTGTACCACTTCTTGTGAGTATTCCTTAAACTCTACCAACAAAGAGGCCCTTTCATCTCATGATGATGCTGTTGATATATGATATTCATAGCCACTGGTTATATTACAGACTGACTCTACGGACTGTAGTTAATGTTAAAATATAACGTTGCACCTTATCACCTAAAATTAATGATGTTAATTGTTGGACTTTTATCAGAAAAAAACAGGACATTCCTCAAGGTGATTGTATCTGTAATTTCCTGACCACTTATGGTGAATTAATTGCAGATCCACAACAGACCACAGGATTTCATTCAGAGGTTTGCCTCAATTTGACTAGGGCTCAATTGGAGTCAGTCTACCTACTTTGAGACATTAGCCAAATCCAAAATGAGATTCAGAAATTGGGCTGTTTTTTGTTCCCTTGGCAAGTATGGAACAATATAAACAGTTCTACATTTTATCTTATAATAGACTTGGACTTTTTTCAGACACATTAAAATGCATGAGGGAATGCAGCCTGCCAAGATTCATTGAAACATGTTTAGGAATTTTAAGCTATATTTCTGTGACTTTTGATTGTTTTAACAGAAAGTGTCTATACCTAGGTTGTTTGAGGACAGAATTTAAAAGGCATTTTCAACCATACTGTTCTCTGGAAAACCATTGTAGCCAGTTTCAGATCCATGAGTAAATTTGTGGCTAAAGTAAAGGCTCCAAGAAAGGAAACTGATTCTCAAATCATATGATGGGGAAATGAGATGAAAACTTGAATGGGGAAAAAAGGGAGAAAAATGAAGTGAATCATTTGCTGAACTAAACTGAAAGGAAAATGAAACAATTAAAAATAAAACAAGACTATTTAAAATACAAATCAGATCTCAGAACCAACAGGTAATGCTACAATAATAGCTTAAACAACATGTTTACGATGACACAATTAAGAAATTAGGAACAAAGACATGGAACAATCTCAATTAAGGAATCAGTACTTCAGATGCTATGAAAGGGATGGCCCTTTGGCTCAATTTTCAAACGGCTACCTCCCTTCCCGGCAGAAGCTATTTTCTTAAAAGAGCACTGTTTCCCTTTCGGGAGTTCCCCAAAGCTGTAAAGTCCTGTTTTGCATTAGCAAACTACTGAACAAACATCTTGGAAGTAACCAATTGCAAACCACTTCTGTATCATGCAAAAAAAAAAATATGAACAGATGTGTCCATATAAATCATCAACTCAAAGGCAATGTTACAGTTTTGTCCCACTTCTGCTCAGGACATCAACATCTGATGCACATTTGTATGGTTTTTGGATTCTTTTTGTTTTGAATGGATGAATTCTTGCCTACAGTATGGACTCAATGTCTGAAATCTGGAATATTAAAGGAAAGAGATTGGAAGTTAATGGGTCCCAAGAAACCAGCAGAAAGTCAGCGCGTTCTGACTAAGAGAATGGAATTCTGAGCTGGATCCAAAGAGCCATAACTGGAAAAAAAATAACCACAAGCAAAGTTCCATAAATGCTTGTACACAGACATATGACAATTCTTTTGTGGCTACCTAAACAAAAAAGGGTACAAATCCTTAAGGCTTTTTCAGAAGCAGACATTTTTAAGTATATAATATGAAGTACATTATATGAAGAATAAAATCCAACTCTGTAATACTAGGTCGCTTTCTAACAGGGTCATATCCCTACCATCCTATCACTCAGTTTAAACTCTGATTATCTGTAAAACAATGTGACATTTTCAGTTCTAAATCTATAAAGTTCTAAAACCATACCATAGTTCTAAAAACATAGGTATTATCAATTGGGCTGTGCAATACTTTGGATTCAAGGAAAAACATGCTTTCAAATGCACAGACCTATCTTAAATTTCTTAAATATTAAGATACATTTCCCTGGGATTGTGCAGCTTCTATGATGGAGCTGTATAAGCACTGCTACGTTCTCTGAAGCATTTTCTTCCCTTGGCAACTGAAGTACCATACACAGGACTACTATATTTACAATAGAAGTACTTCACTTCAGTAAAACAGCATAGCATAATAATGATAACTTCTTATGGTTTGCAATATTGTTGATTAGAAACTCCTGCTTATCAATCAAGTATATTTTTGATACAATTTTCAGTTGTATTATTTCTGGTGATTATTCTGTGGTCACTGTGAAAAAAGGATGGTAGAAATCATTGATTTTTTAGAACAGAATGTTCCTAGTTTTTCTAATCAAATGGACAAGTAAGAGCCAACACTGGAAGCTCATGGACACTCTCAATTGCTATATTGGAGGCAATGTGACTGTGTCACAAAGCTTTATTTTAAGCAATCAAGAAAGTCACATTATATAATAATTACTACAGTATCTCTCCATATATTATCATTACCTCTCTTGGCACGTAATACCAAATCTGGATGCTGGAAAATATGAAAGTCCCTCAAACACTTCACTGTTACAAAGAACTTATTCTTTCAAATTTTTCATATTATTATCTTTAGAAAAATGGGTCTTTTTACTTTCAAATGGATATCCCCAAGTTTAGAATGAAATACAGTAACTATCAAATTACTTATTCCAATTCACTTTTTCCAAACCATTTCTCAGTGGTGATTAACTTTCTAAAACAAAGTTGATGGGGATCAAACCAGCTGGAAAACCACATTCTTTGGCCTGAGAGTAATATAATATGTGGAAATAGACTGCAGTTATTCAGAGATAATTACAGTGATGTGCTATTTAATTCAGTATCCAGTGGTTTGTAGACTCTTCCAAGCTTTCTAAAAAAAGTTACTGAGAAGATCTCACTAAGACCATTGCTCATACCAAGTGAAGTAGATTTCATTTTCTGTCCATGCGACATCCTTCGATAGAGAGATCGAATCACTTTAGCACTTCCAAAATGCTTGAAACGAGTTCTGACATGTTCATAATACCATTCCAGGGATCCAGTTTTGACAATCCTGCCCAAGAGATGAGAGATAGTACACACATTAGTCAGGATGAATTCTTCATTCAGTTAAAATATTCCCACTGGTTTCAGTGAGGAAGACTGAAAATATTCTAGAAAATGATAATGCTTTTAAATATAACTAATAAATCTGAGCACTGTTGATACATTACTCATATTCAGGATAGTCATCTAGATAGAAAAAAACAGGGCTCTGCTGTTCTAACACCAACATAACCTGTAAGCCATCCAGAATTTTCTTATAGGAGAGATGGTGATATAAAAATTACTTACTTACTTACTTACTTACTTACTTACTTACTTACTTACTTACTTACTTACTTAAATAGCATTCACATGTTGACTGTTCTCATGTGAAGAGAAACCTCTTTAAAGAACCAGTTACTCAGTTTTCTTCACAATTTTGGCTCAATGTACATGTATCAATGTTAAGTTTTTTTTAATACAATGCATTAGTTACCTGTGTATCAATAATGCTAGCATAAGGCTTTATTTTCTCAAAATTATTCTAGGTAAAGAGAATTGCCTTTAGTTTTGAAATAGAAGGGGCGTTGTCTTACCTGAACGCCGTTTCTCAGCACGGAGATGGATAATCCACGATAGGGTTAACTTAATCCTCCTGCCCAATCAGATCAAGTCAGCCAAACTTGCCACGCCTGTCCTGGGCCTATCTTCCCCCAGTTTTTGACGAGGACGCAGCACTGGCTGACAGCATGACGTATTGGCTCACAGACTAACC
>NW_015387384.1:80244-81330 GCF_001527695.2 Protobothrops mucrosquamatus
AGGTGCCTGATGGCCTCCTGCATGAGATTCCTGCGAAGGGATTTTCTTGGGTGTGGGCAAGCAATGAACCGTCTTGGAGGACTGGAAATAAATTCCAGGGAGAGGCCGTGTCCGATGGTGTCCAGGACCCAGGCGTCCGTGGTGGTCGCCTCCCATTGAGCGAAGAAGAGGGACAACCGTCCCCCTATGGGAGGATCCGACCGAGGGTCACTTCCTACGGAAGGGACGACCCCCACCTCGAAAGGGCCGTTTAGATTGGAATTGCTGCCCAGGTCGCTGGGCTGGCCTTTCCGCCTGGCGGTCCTGCCTGGGAGTGAAGGTCCGGGCCGGCTGTCTGTTCTGGGGGGTGGAAGCTGGACGAAAGGACTGACTACGATTGTATGTAGGACGCCTGTCCGATCGTTTGGTAATATGTGCCAAGATCTTTTTCTTATCCTTGTTTTCGGATAGGAAGGGTGATAAGGCGTCCCCAAACAACTTACTATCTTGGTAAGGGGCTGCTGCCAAACGCCATTTTGCCTTGGCATCTGCCTGCCAGTTTCTTAACCATAACAGGCGACGAGAAGTCACATTAGATGCCAAGGTTCTAGAAGAGAACCGGGCAGCGTGCAAGGACGCATCGGAGGCATATTCCGTCGCAGCCACTAACTTGCTCAAGTCCTGGTGCGTGCGGACATCCTCCGGAGATGTCCTGGCCTGTAACTGACGGAGCCAGATTAGGGCGGACCTCGAGAAAAATGAGGCCGAGGTGGCTGCTTTGATAGACCACGCTGCCGCCTGGTGTGACCTCCTAAAGGCCATCTCCGATCTGCGCTCCTCAGATTTTAGGGCCTCTGCCATATCACCCGAAATAGTGGAGGGGGAGAACAAATTGGATAGGGGCTCATTACTGTGGGGACCAGTAATGCCTCCTCTAATTCTGAAGCCACACTAAACAGTTTCTTGTCGTTACCACCCGGGGTGGGGAAGGTACCTGGCGAGGCCCATTGTTTCTTGATTGTGTTGAGAAACAAAGCAGGGCATGGAACATGGTGCTGAGTGACCACCGGTTCTATGAAGACCCGATCCGTCTCTGGTTCAGTCGTG
>NW_015387384.1:83880-118896 GCF_001527695.2 Protobothrops mucrosquamatus
GAGAGAGAGGTGTCTCAATTTATTGTCATCTTTGCAGGAATCACTGTCTTTCAGCATAACATATTTACAAGGGCTATTACAATAAACACCCAAGGAATAATCCTATGTGAATTATAGTTTAGTGTCTCCTTCTTTTAATAATGAAAAAAGTCAGTATTGGCATCTTTCTCTTCCCCCCACCCCCAATCCATTCCTTCCTTTAATTTCTACTCTCATACAGTAGATGTCCACAGAGAGAAGGGATAACAAGAGATGAACCATACTTTGTAACAGCATGACATAAATTTAAATAGTTGCATTCAGCATTGGGCCACAAGGATAAAAGGGTATGGTTTATAACCCATCACCACGCAGGTTTCATCATTTATCTCTCACCATGACTTGTTTTCAGTTCTAGATATACAGGAGGTAGATTCAAATGAACAATACTAACCAAACTAAACACAATATTCTTTGTAAGATGTGCTAAGTCATGAAAACTATACTTCACATGAGAAATTAAAAAGCTTAAGAATATTACTGTTTAATGTCCAGTCAGAACTATAATAAAGAGAGGAGATGACAAAACTCTTGTCTAGCCCACTTACCTAACTAGGCGGCATGGATCACACATCCAACCTTGCTCCTTTTTGTTGTACTGGCTGCAACCTTTGCATATGTACAAGTGACAGTCCAAGCACTGGCGTTTGCTGTTTAATAGAAACTTAAAGGGTTGCAGACAATGGATACAGAGGGTTTTGTTGAGGTGGGATTGAGTGGACAGTAGCTCCCGCTTAGTGCTTTCTTTTTCAATTTTGCATTTTAGATCCCTTTGGGGAAAAATAAATAAACCCTGTCATATGCTTATCAAACAGCACACACACTCACACTCATATATATATGCATGCGTTTCTGAATACTGCAAGCCCTCTAAAGTGAGTGGCCACAATAAATATAATCAGTAATAATATAAAATTAATAATGTCCATATTGTATATTTAAATTAAATGGTGTCAAAAAGGTTTCTCATATTTAATCAGACAAAAATATGAGAGAAAGTGAATTATTCATTCTTAATGGGGTGCTTAAAATTCAATTCCTTATGTGAAACAGAGGAGTAGTGGGTAGCTTTCTGTGATCTACAGTTTAAATTTTATTCTTTTTTCCCCTTAAAAAGAAAAGATCAGAATTTTCACAGATTGATAGGACCAGGATTTTCTGACCTCTGTATCTGAAGCTATATTGTGCATATTATAACTACATTTGTAAGGTTTTTTAAAAAAAGAATGAAAATGTTGCTTCCCTCTTTCCTTGAGTTCTACTGAAAATCAATTTCATACCACCCCCTATTAAATTTACTTCCCCCAAATTGCTCCTTTTATTTATGCGCCAAATACCCCACTTCACCTGTCCTTCTGTCTGAGCCCCTGCTCTTTAGCCACCTCCTGTTGCCTTCTCCTCGTCTGGGGTGGGGGGTGGGCAAATGCTAGGAACCATCAGTCCAATTCACTGTCCAAGCCCACTTTCTCCCTCCAACATTAGCATTTCTATGTTCAGGCACTTTTTCACAACACTTCTCTGCCTTGGCCTCCCACTGCCATATGACATATAAAGTCAGGCCTTCCAAACCTGCTCAGTTAGCTATATCTTCACTTTTGTAACATTGAATAGGAAGGATACAACAGCATTTGCTGTTCAATTTAAGTTTTTAAGATTTGCAAAAGTTGGGCAGGTACCACCAAGCTGCGCATATAAAACTGAATTCTCAAAATCACAGAGAATCTGCATAGATGTAATTCTGTGTAGATTTTGAATTACTTTTAAGCTTTGGCTTCAGTACACTAGAAAGGAAAGATGAGTATTTCTCAACCTTGGCAATTTTGAAATATGTGGATTTTAATTCCTTCTGGCTGGGGGATTCTGGCAGTTGAAGACCATGTTTCTTAAAATTGCTAAGAGTGAGAAACACTTAGGCAGATGAAGCCACTGAAATAATCCCTCCACTTTGTCTGACATTTATGTTTGCTTTTTAAACTTGTTAGATGTCAACTCTGTGGCTTATAGCACATCAAAGAATGTGTGGGAACAAGAGACTGCATTTGGGTATTTTGAAATGACATTCATTATTTAGCTTAGTCATCTAGACTAAAGGAGGGAAAAATTGAGTTTCCCATGGAGCATGATCACCATCTATATCATACTCTAAACTACAGATCTCAAAGTATAAAGCAGACATCCTCTGAAGAAATCTGGCGAATCTTGTCTTTTGTGACCTTTCCCTGTAAAACAAATACTTAGAAGTTCATAAACTTTCTTAATGTCATCATAGCCCTTTGCGATAAACTATCATCATAATCAATCATCATCATTATCATCAACTTTGTCTTGTTTACTGAGGGTTAGTGGGTGGCCAAGGCTAAAAAAACTCAGCTTCCTAGGCCATATTAGCAGAAGTCAGGTTCAAATTAGGGGCTTCCCCTTCATGGTTCTTAATTGCTAAATGAGAATATGCCTGAGTCACAAAATTTAAATGTTACTTAGACTCACTAAGAGTAACATGGGTACTCTGTTTCTTTCTTATTGTTTAGGCATCTGTAGAGTATTTTCAGCACAAATCCAGAAGAATGGTCTTGCATAGTGGCTGTCAGGCATGAAAGACCAGGTCCACATATGAAGGTTCAATTAAACTGATTTATTATTAAAAGCCTATGTACAGGAATCTACTCAACTAACAGTCAGCATCTACTTAGAGTTAGATAAGGGTCAACAGCACTTGGGGTGGGTGGGTGGAGGGCTTTACAACTTCTTTTCTGGCCTTGGGCTGAAGTCAGTATGTTTGCCCTGTAAAGGAATATGGAATAGTAATCTCAGTTTGTAGGAACTAAAAATATATTCCAATCAATATCTCATATACACTTTAAACTGGATTTTACCAGCACAGATCTGCCAGGTTTCTGATAGACTTTTGTTTGCTTTCAGCACAGCTAGAAATACACAGCATCTTTTGTTTGCCTTTGGGGCAATGATTAAGGAATGTAGAATTTGTATTGTAGGACAGGTACTTGATGGCTTATTTCCAGGTGGGTAGGACTGGAAAGTATAACTGGAAAATTTTCATATACATAGTTATTAATGTTGCTCCTGCAGTATATTAACTAGCAAGAGTGCACTGAGATGTTTGCTTTTTCTGTTTTCGCAAATGTCTGGAAGTATGACCAAATAAATATATTGTGTACACAGACAAAAAAGGAGATTAACTTAGGGGCTCAACAAGTCATCTATAGAAGTTGACTGTAGAAGCATTCATACAGTATAGGCCCAGTACTCTTCAATATCTTTATCAATGTCTTAGATGAGAGAATTGAAGAGGAACTCATCAAATCTGCAGATGACACCAAACTGGCAGGAGTTGTTGTGATTCCTCACCAAACAGTGGATTCGGCAGCCGAGTCTAAGGACTCAGATGAGGAGCCTGGAGTGACATTGGAGTCTGAGGAAGATAATGAGGAGCACCAAGACTCACAGTCAGATGAGGAGCCCGGCCCCTCTACTCACGCTTGGGCAGAGACACAGCTGTTTTGGGAGCCTGAGTTGGGCGATGATGAGGAACAGCTGGGGCCAATCCCAGATGCGTGGATGCGCAGAGAGGAGAGGCGAACAAGCCAGAGGAAGGCAGTGGGGCGGCTCCATAGGCAAAGTAAAAGTCATTAAGAAACCACGCCCTGGCTTCCGGTTCCGGATCGCGGCGCCTTCGGCCATGCAGGGAGAGCTCTCTCTCTCTCCGCCGCTCGGTTTCTCTCCGTCAGAAGACCCTGGAAAGAGTCGAAAGTCGCCCTGGAGGGATGACCACCATTGAGGAGGACCTTTAGATCGCGGAGGGGTGGCAGCCCCTCTGTTTGATCCAAGGCAGCTCCTCAGGACTGACGAAGGAGGAAGATCGGCCATTAACATGGCCGATCATCAAGTCGCACCAGCCAAAAGCCAAAATAACAACTAAGCACAGCGAAGCACCGTGCAGGATTTGGGTGAGATCCTTCTTTACCTCTCTTTTACCCTAACTACTTTCCTGTGAAAGCTCTTTGAAACTTCTTCCCCGCTCTCAATTTAGCGGTGTTTGCATACTTGGGAATTTTAATTTTGGAAAGAAAAGGAAAAAAACCAACTAACTTCAATAACTAAATAACTGGATTTTTGTCTTGCGGATATCTTGGGGTCCCAAAACATCCTATTATAGAGACTTAACATCTTCTTTAACTATTAATTTTGGAAAATACTTTTTTTCTGGTTTTTTTTTAACTGAATAAAAAGCTATTAGGCATCTGGAAAAAGATTTTGTGGTCTGCTGGGGACATCTTGTGGCAAAACCTGGCATAGCAATTGAAATTTTTTCTTCAATTGTGCCTGTTGACTCCCTTGATTTGCCCTTCATATTATCAAAAAAGATAAGTAGTGGATACAGCTGGGTGGTGACAATAACTTTTACAAGGTGTGGAGGTGGACATTGCCTGACTCTCATTAAACATAGCCTCCACTAAAGGACTATCTCTAATCACCATGGAAATGGAGGAACTTTATCCACAACTTAACTATAAACTTATCCTTGAAAAAATCCTTGAAGCCACTGAGCTTAAGAGTGAAAGCCAGGGATATTTTCACAAAACTGCAAATTGAACCCTAGACTCCAACTTACAAGTCAAAAAATAATAGAAGAGGAACAATTTAACATCAAAGAGGATTCCACACAACACATACAACTCACTGATAACTTTGATATTCAAACACTGACTTTAACTACAGTTCCTGTAACTCCCAAAGCAACAGGAATTTATCAACAAACACGCTACATTGAGAATTCAGACAACTTAGATAACCAAACAACAATTACAACACTGGATATGATCTTTTATTCTACCCAGACAGAACTTCAAGAAGAAGAAGAGGACCAGACTGAACTGATGATAAACATGTCAAATCAAACATGGAGATTTGAATTATTAGGGCAACAACCTAATAACCATAAAGAGGCCAGTTCTTTTGAAAGATTGTTAACTGGATGTTCTCCCTTGACTCAAACAACAGATGTGGGAATGAAGGGAGACACATCTGAGGTTTTAAAGGCACTGGCATGGAAACTGGCCTGGCACAAAAAGAAAGCCAGAGTTAGATTTAAAAATGGGATGTAGAAATTCATCTAATGGGTTAAGCAGCTTTTTAGAGACAATGATTGATTTAACATTTAGGATTTAGATTTATAATGGGAATTAAAATTAATTGTTAGATTATAGCTTTAATTGTTATATGGAAATAGATTTGTGACAATGAAGGACTTTTTTTAGTAAATGAGGAGTTACTAGGAAGAGAAACAGAATATATCAGTTAATAAAGTAAAAAGCTAAATTTTGGAACAACATGTGTATTTTAGTAACGTTAATTATCTTATAATGAAATGAGGGAAATTAAGGTTATCCGAAGCTTAACATTGGTTATAAAAGGCTAAATTAAAATATGGTAATTGGAATTAAGTAAAACTTTAAAACAGGACTTGGATATGTATAACCAAAATGTTACTAACAAATATATTGATTGACTGAGTTTTAGTTAGAAAATTTATTAATATGAATATGATATAATACTTGTGGGAAATAGAGAGGGAACTATTATTGATGTAACCCGAGATATACATGAATGATTTTGTTATTGAATTATTGATTACCCTATCACCATGCTGCTTCCTGATTACTTGGATGTAAAAATTTGAAAAATTAATAAAACTTGTATTAAAAAAAAAAGAAACCACGCCCTGGCTGGACTATAAAGGGGGAGGTGTGGGAGGAGCTGGTTGCCAAAGGCAACCGTTCACGCTGCGGTTTTGTGTTTTGTTGATTGGGTTGTTTGCCTGCAAAGTCTTGGACACTGAGTCAGGTGTGTAAAAATAAAAAGAGGTTTGTTTTTCTTGTGGGTCCTGCCTGGTTCCATGAAGAGGGGGTTTTCCTCGTGAGTAAAGCAGTTGAGCAAGTACTCCAACATCCCAGAAGACAAACTCAGGATCCAAAAATATCTTGACCAACTTGAACAATGGGCCCTATCCAATAAAATGAGATTCAATGTGGAGAAAAGCAAAGTTTTACAAAATCAAAGGTACAAATACAGATTGGGCAAGACCTGGCTTAAAAACAGTAACTGTGAGAGGGACCTTGGAGTCCTAGTGGACGATCACTTAACCATGAGCCAGCAATGTGCAGCAGCAGCCAAAAAAGCCAATACAATACTGGGTTATATAAACAGAGTCATAGAATCAAGATCACGTGAGGTATTAGTACCGCTTTATAAAAGCCTAGTAAGACCACACCTGGAATGCTGCAGCCAATTTTGGTCACCATATCACAAAAAAGATGTTGAGAGTTTGGGAAAAAAATCAGAGAAGAGCAACTAAGATGATCAAAGGCCTGGAGACTAAAACATATGAAGAACGTCTGCAGGACTTGGGTTTGGCTAGTTCAGGGGTAGGCAACCCAAAACACTCAAAGAGCCACTTGGACCCGTTTCCCTTTGAAAACAAAACACTGGGAGCCGCAAAATCCTTTTGATATCTAAAAGGAAGATAACACTGCATATATCTTTTTTTACCTTTAATATATATATATATCCTTAATATCATTAAAAATGCAAATCCTGGGCATATCAATAAAAATATAAGAAAAACGAACACCAGGATAAAATAAACAGGACTGTTTAATATAAACAAGCCTGTGAGTAAAAAAGTTACTTACTGAGCTTTCATCAGCCAAACTGATGTTAAAATGCTAGGTGATTAGGGAGCGCGGGATGGCAGCAGGTGCCCCGGGACAAGCAGTAGGTGGGGTGGGCGCTCCCAATGTCTGTGGGGGAAGAAGCGGCAAGGAGGCTTCGCGCCCAGTCCAGCCCAACCCCGGCACGACATGGAAAGCGAGGCAGCAGCCCCACATGCGTCGGACCCAACCCTCACAGAGCGCCTTTCTCCCGCCGTCCCGACCCGGTTCCTTACCTTTGCCCGGCTTGTTCCGTGGCCTCATAGCAGCGGCATTGGGCAGGAAGCAGCAAACAGGGCTTGCTGAGGATCGAGCCCCGTTTGCCTCCACCGCCACCCTTGGAGCCGGTGATCAGCAGGGCCCTGTCACGAGAGGACTCAGCGGCGCTGGAGTCCAGCCCTACGAAGCCCACCTTCTTCTCGCCCGAGCTGCCCGGATACATGCCCCCGTTGCGTAACTTCTGCAGCGGTGGCGGCACAGAGGCCGATCACAGGCACAAGCGGGACAGCTGCGGAGGGCAGAGGCGCTGCCTAGGGCCGGAGGGGAGGCCCGGCAGATTGCGGGCACTGGTGGTGGCGTGCGGCTATCCTGCTCATGCGTGCAATCACCCTCCATGCCGCCGTCAGCACCCGCAATCTGCCCGGCCTCCCCTCCGCCTGCTTTGCGCAGCTCCTCCTGGACCCCCTCGCGGCCGCCACCATTCAGGGTAAGATTGCCGCCCCTGCCCCCACGCAGATGCCCTTGCCTCCCCCAAGTCCTTTTTACTAACCTGCCTTTCAGCTGCATTCGGTTCTCCGTTTGCTTCTCAGCCTTCACCAAGTGTTTGTGGACTATCGGTAAAAAAAAAAGTTCCATGACATTTTCTAATTTCTTGTGAGATCTCGCAAGAAGTTAGAAAGTCTCATGGAACTTTTTTTTGTCCCACAAACACATGGTGAAGGCTGAGAAGCGAATGGAGAAACAGAATGCAGCTGAAATGCAGGTTAGTTAAAAAACGTTGGGGGAAACTAGGGCATCTGGGCGGAGGCAGCAACCTTACCCTGTGCTGCTTTGGCAGGTGTCAGGCAGGGGGAGGGAAGCAACAGGCCCCACCTCACCCCTTGCATGGAGCGCGCTGCTCCTGCCGCTCCCTCCACCCCCACACGGTACCTTTTTTCCAGCTCCGATGCATCACTTCCTCCACTGCTGTGTGGGACTGAAAATAAAGTTCAATCAAGCAATTCCAACTTTGCGAGATCTTTTTTTTTCCCGTGAGAAGTTGAAATTGATTGAAACTTTTTTTTTTGCACACGGCGGTGGAGGCCTAGGACTGGGGCGACAGCGCACATGCCCACAGAGAGGGCTCTGCGTGCCACCTGTGGCACGCGTGCCATAGGTTCACCACCACATGGCTAGACAGTCACTTGTCTGAGATGGTATAGGTTCTCCTGCTTGAGCAGGGGGCTGGACTAGAAGACCTCCAAGGTCTATTCCAGTGATGGCGAACCTTTTAGACACCAAACTGCAACCCAAAACCCACTTATGTATCGTTGGGTGCCGGGTGGGCATGGCCCATTGAGTGGGTGTGGCCCATTGGGTGGGTGTAGCCAATTGGATGGGCGTGGTTTTGGTGGTAACAGCAGACTGGGTGGCATTAAAAAGTTCAATCGATGAATTCCAACTTTGTGAGATCTTTTTTTTTCTGCGAGAAGTTGAAATTGATTGATTGAATCTTTTTTTTTTTGCACACGGCGGTGGAGGCCTAAAGCGAAAAGGTTTTATAAAACCCAGCTGAAAGCCTAGGACTGGGGCGACAATGTGCGTGCCCACAGAGAGAACTCTGCATGCCACCTGTGGCACGCGTGCCATAGGTTCGCCACCACGGGCCTAGGATCTGGACTCTTAAGCCTGTCATTGATAGCAATTTAACCAGCCAATTTGAACTGCAAGGTTGCCATGCTCTGGATTACTCTGATTAACAATGTCATTTATTGGGACTCTGAAAGCTCATCTTCTCTGTAAACAGCACCTGCCCTGTGAGAGATTTCCCGAGATCTGGATAGCAACTCACTTTGCTGCCTTTGGCAAGGGAGACCCTTCGCTTCAACCCATTAGCCATCTTTTTATCTGTTATGTTTTATTGCTTTTATTGTAATTTTTTCAATTGTTGTGAGCGATCCAGAATGGTTGAGAGTTAGAGGGAATACAAGTTTAATGAATTATTACCTAATAGTCTCTTGATATTTCAGCACAATTGAGAACTGTTCTCTATATCTTTGTGTGCTTCTACCATCACAGAAACGTAAACAAAAACTGAATGTGTGAAATACTCCTCTTAATGCTAGAAATCCACATTAGAAACAGCAAATTAAAACAAAACTGTTACAGGTAAGCATTACATTCAGATTAAGTTAAATTCTGATTAAGTTAAATTAAGGTTAAGGCAACTGAGTACATCTTGCCTAATGAAGAGAAGTATTAGGGGTGACATGATTAACATGAGGGGCTGACACAGAAATGAGGGGGTTGACTTATTCTCCAAAGCACCTGAGGGCAGGACAAGAAGCAATGGGTGGAAGCTTGTCAGAGGGAATTCCAACCTGGAGCCAAGAAGAAATTTCCTGACAACAATTAACCAATGGAACAACTTGTTTCCCAGAGTTGTGTATGCTCCATCGCTGGACATTTTTAAGAAAAGATTCTACAATTACCGTATATACTCGAGTATAAGCCGAGTTTTTCAGCCCATTTTTTGAGCTGAAAAATGCCCCCCTAGGCTTATACTCGGGTCAATATTTTTCCCCAGTTCTTTGTGGACTTACAATATCCGAGCACCGTTTAAAGAGACGCCGAAGGAAGACGGTGCCCAACTGCGCGCCTTTCCCCCTTGGCGGGGTGGCCTTTTGCAAAGTCTTTTGCTCGGATATTGTAAGTCCACAGCAGCGCGGGCGGCAGCAGCAGCGGCGGCGTCTCCCGCTCCGAATCCCAGGCTGGAGTCAAGCCCTTTTCAAAAGCGCCGGCTCGGGAGCGAAAGTAAAAGGGGCGGGGGAGTGGGGCTTCGTTCACGCGCGGATCCCCTACGCTCGTATTTATTTACCGTATTATGCCCCGGTTGGCGGCGGCGGCAGCAGAAACAGCAGCCTCCTTCCTCGGTTAGCTCCGATTCCCTCCCCCCGTGTCGCCTCTGAGCTGCAGGACTCCGCCGCTTGCTTTATAAACCCTTGGCCGCTGCTCCATCCACACACGCTCGCGCAGGGAAAGGGGGAAACGGGTGGGCCAGCCGGCTCCCCTCTCCTCTTTGTGTGTGTGTGTGTGTTTGTCTCTCTCTCTCTCAATTCTCCCCCACCCCAAAAGCGGGGAAGGGGCGACCTTGCAAAAGGGAGGGGGCTTCTCCCGGTTGCGGGGAAGGCTGGAGGTGCGCCTTTCTCGGCCAGCCCGGGTAAATTCGGCCGTATTCTTCAATACGGGCCGGCCCCAGCAGTTCCGGCTGGTTGCCGGCAGTTGGCTGTTCCTCCCTGGCCGCCTCGGCCCCCCCGGCCCTGTCGGTGAGCGCCCGGCANGCGCGAGGCGTCTGGCGTTCCCCCTCGCGCTTGGCTGCGGCGGCCCGGGGTATTCCGTCCCGGCCTCGACACGCAGCGCCGCAGGGAACGGAAGGGGGGAGGGCCGTACCTGGAGCATCACATGAAGAATTGGCTGAAGAATACGGCCGAATTTACCCGGGCTGGCGCAGGGAAAGGGGGAAACGGGTGGGCCGGCCGGCTCCCCTCTCCTCTTTGTGTGTGTGTGTGTGTGTGTGTGTCTCTCTCTCTCAATTCTCCCCCACCCCAAAAGCGGGGAGGGGCGACCTTGCAAAAGGGAGGGGGCTTCTCCCGGTTGCGGGGAAGGCTTGAGGTGCGCCTTTCTCGGCCAGCCCGGGTAAATTCGCCCGTATTCTTCAATACGGGCCGGCCCCAGCAGTTCCGGCTGGTTGCCGGCAGTTGGCTGTTCCTCCCTGGCCGCCGCGGGCCCCCCGGCCCTGTCGGTGAGCGCCCGGCAGAGCGCAGCGTCACCAGGCCTCCCCCCTTCGCGCGAGGCATCTGGCGTTCCCCCTTGTGCTTGGCTGCGGCGGCCCAGGGTATTCCGTCCCGGCCTCGACACGCAGCGCCGCAGGGAACGGAAGGGGGGAGGGCCGTACCTGGAGCATCACATGAAGAATTGGCTGAAGAATACGGCCGAATTTACCCGGGCTGGCCGAGAAAGGCGCACCTCAAGCCTTCCCCGCAACCGGGAGAAGCCCCCTCCCTTTTGCAAGGTCGCCCCCTCCCCGCTTTTGGGGTGGGGGAGAATTGAGAGACACACACACACATACACACACAAAGAGGAGAGGGGAGCCAGCCGGCCCACCCGTTTCCCCCTTTCCCTGCGCCAGCCCGGGTAAATTCGGCCGTATTCTTCAGCCAATTCTTCATGTGATGCTCCAGGTACGGCCCTCCCCCCTTCCGTTCCCTGCGGCGCTGCGTGTCGAGGCCGGGACGGAATACCCCGGGCCGCCGCAGCCAAGCGCGAGGGGGAACGCCAGACGCCTCGCGCGAAGGGGGGAGGCCTGGTGACGCTACGCTCTGCCGGGCGCTCACCGACAGGGCCGGGGGGCCCGAGGCGGCCAGGGAGGAACAGCCAACTGCCGGCAACCAGCCGGAACTGCTGGGGCCGGCCCGTATTGAAGAATACGGCCGAATTTACCCGGGCTGGCCGAGAAAGGCGCACCTCCAGCCTTCCCCGCAACCGGGAGAAGCCCCCTCCCTTTTGCAAGGTGGCCCCCTCCCCGCTTTTGGGGTGGGGGAGAATTGAGAGAGAGAGAGAGACAAACACACACACACACACACAAAGAGGAGAGGGGAGCCGGCCGGCCCACCCGTTTCCCCCTTTCCCTGCGCGAGCGTGTGTGGATTTCCCCCCCTTTTTTTCTGCCCGCCTCTCTCGCCCGCCCACCCGGTTCCAGCTTCTCACTATCCAAGAATACCCTTCCAGCTGACGTGGGGCGTGTTATCAACTATTGCTCCTTTGTGCAAAGTGCTACAATCGCGCGGTTACCAGAGGGGTGGGGTTGCAAAGAGGCCGATTAGCCCAGGCGGAAAAATGTGTGTGCTGAAAAATGCCCCCTCGGCTTATACGCGAGTCACCATTTTTTCCCAGTTCTTTGTGGCAAAATAGGTCCCTCGGCTTATAGACGGGTCGACTTATACTCGAGTATATACGGGTATTTGTCTGGAATGGTATAGAATCTCCTATCTTGAGCAGAGGGTTGGACTAAAAGACTTCCAGGGTCCCTTCCAGTCTTATGATTTCATGATTCTATATTCTACTATATCAGATCATGAATGGAGCAGCAACACAGAGATTGCAACAGGCAGCAGCTATCTAATGACAAAAAAGGATAGAGGAGACCTAATTTGGAAAGGAACAAGACAAAGGCAGCGATATAGATGATAAGTGGGAAAGCTAATTTTGGAATTGTCACTGCTTCAGACAGGGAGGCAGTGCAGAGAGTGGTGAGAATGGCCGAAAAGATCATTGGCAGTTCCCTCCCTCCCATCCAGGACATAGCACAGAAGTGCTGCTTGAGCAGGGTCCGTAAGATTATCTGGGACACTACACATCCTCTTCACGACCTGTTTTCCTTGTTACCTTCTGGGAGGAGGCTTCGTGGTAACCGAAGCAGAACATCCAGATTCAGCCAGAGTTTCATTCCATAGAGCATTAACCTTGCGAACTCTCAAGTTTCCTCCTTCCATTATATATTCAAGATGGACAATATTTAATATTTATTTGCTACGTATATGTAGGGATGTGAGTCTATGCATATGTTGTTCATAGTATGTTTAGGTGTGTGTCATATATGTGTTTCACTTTGAGAGAGGGCAACTAAATTTCATTTTTGATGTGTGCCATTGTGCCCACAGTATAAAAATGACAATAAAGGTTATCTTATCTTATCTTATTCTGTCAATGCTGCTAACATTGGATGTTTTTGCTTTGACAGCAGTTGGAGATGCAACCATGTTCTTCTTATGTTTTACTCTTAGAGTTAGAGTTAGAGTTAGAGTTAGATGATGCTGGGGGGAGGAATGTGCATGAGAATTTAGCTAGACATAACAATACTGGACCTAGTGTGTGAACCAAGGTTATTGAAATAAGAGATGATAAGAATTGGTGGGCTGGAGAACTGGAGGGAAAGCCTGCATTTCAAACTAATTGGAGAATGTGATTTATGACTGTTAATTGAAGGAGGGAATTGTGCTTTGATACTATGTGCTCAGGGGAGGGGAATCCAGTTTTTGGCTTCAATTATGTTAGTGTTGATGCTCTGCTTCTCTAATAAAGATTCTTTAAGGTAAACAATGCCTCAAAGTTCTTTGAAGAGTTTCATCTGTCGGAACTATGACATATTCCAGGTTTGCATCTGAATGCACAAATTCCTGCCAAGAAAATGTTCCTCTTTGGCTGGTACATTTAGTGATGCCATTTGTTGGAAGGCCTGGATTATTTGCAAGTCTCTTATAAATGTTCTTATTTGCAGCCTCTAAATCAGACATGTCAAACACAAGGCCTGCGGGTCGTATCTGACTCGTCAAGAGCCCAAATTTGGCGCCTGGAGCTGTTCCAGAAATGGCAAGGGACCGGCCCCGCTGCCCCAGCCCTGGCCCACCCCAACTCAGCTGGGCGCCCTCCTGGCGCACGCACAGGAAATGGCGAGCACTCGGAGTCTGGTGGTGCCTCGCCCCACCCCTCCCGGCCTTGCCCGTCATGCCCGCCATGCCCCGCTTTACTGGGCCTCTCCTTGTCCAGCTCCACTTTGCTGGGCCAGGCACCAAAGTGCCGCTGAAAACAGCGGAGTCTGTGTGCACGCTTGCCTTGCCTGCGTCAGCCATGCTCTCCATGGCGCACTACAGTTGGTCTGAGGCATGGTGAGCATGGCTGATGGTTGAGCTTGTAGCAGGTGCACACACAGACTCCGCTCTTTTTGGCGGCCCTTCCTGCTGCTGGGGCTGCTTCTCGCCTTCCTCCACGCTAGCGCCTCCATGCCTTGCTCGCCAGCCTGATTCACAGCCTGCAAGGTTTCCCTTTCACTGGGATCACCCCGCCTCCGAGTGGGAAAGCCACAGCCGGTGGCAGCATGGCCACTGGCGATGCTGCCAGTCTCTCCCCCTCCCCTTGCCCCTTCCTGAGCATGGAGGAGACAAAATGGGACTTTTAGCCCATGGGGCTTCTGCCTGCCAGCATGTGATAGGAGATTGCAGGGGCTGTCGGGGGACACGGCAGGTGAACAGCGGTGGCATGTGGTTTCTGGCATGGGGGGTCGGAAGCAAAACTGTCCTTTTAGCAGGCATAGAGTCAATCCCGGTATGGAGGCAACGGAGGGGAGGGTGGACTAAAAGGGAAGCCACTGCTCCGCATTTTTTTTAAGCTGCCAGAGGCTCCCATTTTGACCCCTTCCCCTATCGTTTCCTCCTGCTCTGTGGCTCTCAGCTCACCTTTCCCAGAACCTGAGCACGTGTTTGTGTGAGTGTGTGTGTGTGTGCATGCGTGGGGGGGGTTTTCTCACCTCTTGCAGCCCCACGCTGTGACATTGAGGAGGAAAAGAACTGGTGAGATAAGAGAAACTGTGATGGGAGCTTCTTCCAGCCTTCCACGGGGCTGGGGGCGGGAGCTGAGTGGGCCAGGGTGCGATGCGATCGGCAGCAAGTTGAGAAAAAGAAACAAATACTCCAAAAAACCAGCTTTCATTAGTTTTCAGCCTGCCATTGCAGAAGGTCTCTGTTGAGGGTGCGGGGCTGCAAGGGGTGAGAGACACACATACACACCTTCGCGCGCGCTCACACACACACACACACACAAACACATGTGTGGGTCTGGGAGAGGTGAGTTGAGCCATGCAGAGGCAATGACAGGGGGGAGGGGAAGCCTTTGCCCACTGCTGGCTGCCTGTTGCCATCTCTGCACGGAGCCTCTGGCAGCTTAAAAAAAGGAAGAAAGGGAGGGAGGGAGGGAGGAAGGAAGGAAGGAAGGAAGGAGTCAGGGAGGGAGAGAGGGAGGAGTAGTCAGGGAGGGGGGGAGAGGCATTTCGGTTGGAAATGCCCCAGTTCAAAGGAGAAAGCTATTTTGTGTTCTGTTTTGTCACAGACAGAACTTTGTTGGCAATCCAAGTTAACATTGGTATTCTTGAACTGTGAGCCCTTAGGAAAGTATCCCCTCCTTATATGTTGCAAACAGCCATTTCCAGTGGGGAAAGCAGGACAAAGCAGAGTGGGGGAAAATATTTTCCTTTGGTATATTTCCAGTCTGAATTAGACCAAGGCAGGCTCCTTACAGGAGAGCCCTTTTAAGGATTATGTATTAATAGAAAAATGACTAACCTACCTCTGCTCATAAAAGCTAAAGCTGTTTGCACATAAAAAACAGAGGAGCTCTGATTAACTATCACAGCCACCATTTTGACAGTTTTGCTGTACTGTTGTCTGTGGACGCCCCCACTAAAAGCAAGCATGGGATAAACTGAGCCTGGTTTGTTTTCAGTCTTTTAAGTGGCCACAAACTACTAGCAAAAGTGGCATTTGATCACAAGGCAAGGAGGCATCGAGAAATGTTTCCCCATTTGCATCTGAGCATCCAAAAAGGGACAGAAAAGGAGAAAGGAAAGAGGAAAGACAAAGAAAAAAGAAAAAAGAAGGAAAGAGGGGAAGAGAGTAAGGAAGGAAAAAGAAGGAAAGAGGGGAAGAAGAAAGAAAGGAGAATAAAGAGGGAACAAAAAAGAAGGGAAGAAGGAAGGAAGGAAGGAAGGAAGGAAGGAAGGAAGGAAGGGAAGGAAGGGTATTAAAATGAGAGAGAGGGAGGGTCTGAGGGAAGTTCTGCCTTAACACTTGGCCACCAGCAATCCTGCTGTCCTTTTGCCATCCTCTTGTCTCCTCCTCCTGATCTCTCCTGATGGTCTCCCATCCTATTGCTGAGGATGCTTTAGTTACAAAGCCAGGTTTCCTCGCTTGGAGAGGGAGTGGGCCTCCCTCTGACCCACATACTTTGCCCTTCTGCACACATCATGAGCAATCTGGCCAAGGAGAGCAAGAACAGCAGCAGCAGCTTCGAGGAGGAGGTAAGTGCAGCAGGGCACCTCCTTGGGACAGCAGGGCTGGCCTGAGCTGGGCTGTGGGGTCCTGGTGTTCTGGGAGCTCGAGGACCAGGCTGGGCGCTTGCCCTCTATTGTCCAGGGCTCCAGGCAGTCTGCGCTGTCATCTGGGGGTCTTCCACATGGCCTGAGACAGCCATGTGACACCCCTGCTCTAAATGCTTATAAATAATTAAGTGGGGATCTGGCTGCAATCACTAATTCAGGTTGGATACAACATACTCTGAGTAGAACTGTCCTCATAAAGTATTTGGAAACCTCAGTTATCAGAACTAGATTTTGGTGGAAATCTAGTCTATTTTGGGGCACAGCTGAAGTGATACTTATTTCCTAAAACGGTGGTCCCCAACCTTTGTGGCTTGGCGGCCTGGCTGAGGGGAGTGAGAGGGGAACTGGGCCATGTGAGTGGTGGGCCGGCACATGCGCAGCTCCACTCACACAAGAGAGAAGCCTTTGGGGACCCTGTGTAAGAGTCATCCCAAGAAATTTGGCCAACAGTTAAAAGGATTCTTATTTCAGCATACTTTTGAATTATTTTACTTTTGCACTATACATGTGGCACTGTTATTAACTCCTCTCTCTTTAATACTACCATGTTTCCCTGAAAATAGGACCTTGATTTTTTTTCCCTCCAAAAGAGGCACCAGGTCTTATTTTCAGGGGTGGGTGGGTGTCTTTTCCACTCACTTCCGGCACCGACAGCCCCGCCCAGCCAGCCCACTTCCTCTGGGGCCGAAGGAGCAGCTTTGTTCTGCATCTGAGAATAGAACTCTGGCCTGCATTTCATAGTCAAAGGCCATTCTGGAAGGTCACTGAAGCTGAGAACCGAGCTAATCCATAGCTCAGTTCTCGGCTGCAGAGGCCTTGCAGAACCGAGTTATGCATTCAGTCCATAGCTTGGTTCTCAGCTGTAGTGGCCTTCCGGAAAGGCCTCTGACTATGAAATGCAGACCTGGGGATCCCACAGAAGTGGTCCGGCAAGAAGAGACCTGGTTCCAAGGTAAGCTGGTGTGGGACGTGTGGGGCAGCTCCACCCCCACCCTAGCTTGATTTTTAGGTGTGCGCCTCACCCCAAAACTAGGTCTTCTTTTTTGACTAGGGCTTATATTAGGCCCACCCACAAAAATCAAGCTAGGGCTTATTTTCGGGGTAGGTCTTACTTTGGGGTAAACACGGTAATAGCAATAGCACTTAGATTTATATACCGCTTCACATGCTTTACAGCCCTCTCTAAGCAGTTTACAGTGTCAGCATATTGCCCCCAACAATCTGGGTCCTGATTTTACCAACCTCAGAAGGATGGAAGACTGAGTCAACCTTGAGCCGGGAAAACTTGAACTGCCGAATTCCTGGCAGCCAGGAGTCAGCAGAAGTAGCCTACAATGCTGCATTCTAACCATGGTGTAGTGACATTATTGTGGTTAAGATTTTATTGCATATATTTATTCCATGGAGTAAGCTATTTTGATGGCTCTGGTACTTGAGATAAACTAAAATAAATCAATAAATTGGCTGAATTCCATACAAGACATGGAGTCTATAATTCAGGTTGTTGCTTTTCTCAAAAAAAAAAATGTGAGAAACAGCAGAAGCCTATGTTAACACTGGAAGTCAGTGGACAGTAGAAGCAAATGGGGCAGCTTTCCAGGGGCCCAAAGAGTTCCAGATAGCTACAATAATCCATCTGTTTTTGAGAAAGGCCTATGAAGCCAAGTACAAGAAGCCATTCTGAATTCTTCTGCAATGTGAACACACAAAGTCTAAATTGCCTCTAGGGAAAGATTTAGAGTGATTAGATGATAATATTTTTCTCATTTTTTGCCAAAATGTTCCTCTTCCTGAACCACTCAGAGTACAGTCTGCTCACCATGGACATAGGAAAATATTATTTTTTCTGATTATGGATACTGTAGAGTTATTAATATCAGTGTATACTTTAAGGAGCCTCCCATTTTGATGAGTCACTTCCAGACTCTTCCCACAAAATAAAGCTTTTAACAAGGCTGAATTGGGCTTTCCTGTCTCCTTAATATTTGTCCCTCTTCTTTCCTATACTTATATTAGCTTTTCAAGACAAAGCCCAGCACTGAACAGCATACATTTTGTGATGTATGGCAATGTGTCCTGTCTAGCCAAAGCCTCTATCAGACCAAACAAGGCTTTTACACATCAAACCTTACTATAAGTCATTCAAATTCTTCTCCACTCTCTCACATTCCTCTTTTATGGATTCAGAAACAAACAAACAAAAAAAGCAATGGCTGTCACAGATCTTTCCAACATTCAAATGTGTTAATTGAGTATTTCATGTTTGGCTAAAAGTTCTTTCCAACTTCATGATTCAATCTTGGTATTCTGCTTATATTCTCAAAAAAAGAAAAGAAAAGAAAAAAAGAAATGGAGAGCAGCCTATTAAATGAGCAAGATTATAAATCTGAATAAACCATTTGTGATTATATAATTTGGTTTTATATGGTTCAATATAAATAAAAAAACACCTTGGAAGCAATGCATATTAAAAATCCACTTTGCATTTTCATTTGACAAGTCACCAAGCATTTCTATGTTTTAAATACTCACTCTAAACGCTCTTCCTCTGTTTTGCGCAGATCAAAGTCCCGCTGAACTACTTCCCAGACATGTTTGGCCTCTTCATCTGTTAATCTGGAAAGATCGAGCTTCTTTCCCATTTTTAGAAAATTAAAACTCCTAAAACTGAAATAAAGGTAAGATAAATGTAATCAAATCGGACACACCTTTAGTTATTTCCAAGGCACATTTAGTGTCAGCTCTATCTGGTTTGGCTTGGCGCCTCACAGGCATCCTGCCATCAAAGGCTAGAAGGGAAGGAGGATGGAAGGGGAGGAAGATAGAAGGGCAATAAAACTTTGTGTGTATGTGATGGGAAATCAGGAAGGGGGAATGACAGGTGATAAAAACCAGAGCAGCCGGATCCTGTTTGTGCCAGCATCCCACGGCCAGGCACCCTGAGAAATATGTGGATTACCCCCAAACATCTCAGAATTCTCAAAACGTCTTGGCGAACTTCAATTGGCTGGAAACGGGCTGGTCACGGGGGAAGGGATAGGCTGCGGGTAAGGCTTTTTGTATCTTTTGAGCGTGTGGAATTCAGAGCTAGCCTCACTTTACTGCAACCAATACCTTTAGTAAAAGAACCCTTTGCTTTAATCAAATGGAGTCAAGGTCTTTCTTTCCTAAGGGATCAGATTGGGGCAGGTCTGACATTTAGTTTTTGTTTAGAACTGTTTAGATTTACAGGAAGCATCCATTCTGTAAAGATACATATAGTGCTTTCTCTGAATAATGTAGAAAATAGTTTTTATTTAGGATGAGTTAAAGAAAAAACCATCTTCTTAAATAGAGACTGCCAAAATCTACTGTGTTTCCCCGAAATTAAGACCCAGTCTTATATTTTTTTTTGCCTCCAAAAGAGGCACTAGGTCTTAATTTTGGACAATGTCTTACCTTAGGACAGTGATGGTGAACCTTTTAGAGACCGAATGCCCAAATTGCAACCCAAAACCCACTTATTTATCACCGGGTGCCAGGTGGGCATGGCAGACTGGGTGGGTGTGGCCAAGGTGGCGGGGTCACCTCAATGTTGCTCATGGGTAGGGACGCCTGTGGGGGCCAGGCAGGGTTGGGGGAGATCCAGGGGGTCTCTGGCAGGTGGGGCGGTGGACAGGAGGCTCATCCTGCGGGGTGAAGCGAGGCAAGGCGAGGCAGAGCAGGGGGTGCCATTGTCGCAGGGTAAGTTGAGGCAGGGGCCGGGGCGGTTGCTGCCTGACACCATTGGCCCCCGCACACAGAGACCAGTGAGTGCATGGGGGCCGACAGTGTCTGTCAGCAGCCACAGCCTGCTGGCCCCTCGACCAGTGCACTCTGGGGCTCTGCGGCCCTCCGCCAGCAGTTCAGAGAAGCCACCTCTGAGCTGGATGGACGGCCTACAGCTGAGGAGGCGATGCAGTGGGTCGTGCCCGGGAAAAGGAGAGCATGCGAGGCCAGGAGGGATGGGATGTGGGGAAGGGAAGCCAGCTGTGCTGGGATGCATCCGGCCACGTGGGACCTCGGCGAGTTAGCGGGTGGCTGGTTGAAAAGAGATGGTTGCCATCTCCGGGGCATGGCGCACGTGCCCACAGAGAGGGCTCTGAGTGCCGCCTCTGGCACGCGTGCCATAGGTTCGCCACCACTGCCTTAGGACCATCACAGCCAGGCCTCCCACACCCCGACAGCTGTCACCCCACTGCTTGACTTCTGCAGCCGCTTGCTGCCACTTGTGGCTGAGCGCCATGTGGCGCATTGCGCCATTGCTGCTACTCATGGCAGGAGGCCACATGGTGCTTTGCGCTGTTTCTGCTGTTCACGGCTTCGGGTCGTTTCTGCTGCTCGTGGCAGGATGCTGCGTGGCTCTTCGGGCCACTTCTGCCAGCAGAAATGACCCAAAGAGCCACGCAGCGTCCTGCCGCGAGCAACAGAAGCGGCACAAAGCACCATGTGGCATCCTGTCGCGAGCAGAGGAAACGGCCCGAAGTGCTGTGAAACCTCCTGCTACTCGCGGCGGCACTAGAGTGACAAACCACAAGGCTTGACAAGTGTCAGGACTTGGGAGGCCTGGCTGCGGCGGTCCTACTGGTGAGGCAAGTGGGTGCGGGGCACATGGGGTAGCTTCACCCCCCCATCCCCGCCCTAGCTTGATTTATAGGTGTATCCCTTGCCCCAAAACTAGGGCTTGTTTTTGGATAGGACTTATATTAGGCCCACCCTCAAAAATCAAGGTAGGGCTTACTTTTTGGCTGGGTCTTACTTTCGGGAAAATATGCTTTGTATGTATAGTCACTTGTAGTGAAAATGGATGGAAAAATTGAAAAAAAGATTGAAAATATTTAGTTCCAGCAATATAGAGAATCTGCCCTTCTAAAAGAAGTTGGTGACATTTTCCAAAAAGAAATTTGAGTTGTCACTGGGCAGGTTTTGCCATAATTTTGGCTGCAA
This sequence comes from Protobothrops mucrosquamatus, assembly GCF_001527695.2. Classification (NCBI taxonomy): domain Eukaryota; kingdom Metazoa; phylum Chordata; class Lepidosauria; order Squamata; family Viperidae; genus Protobothrops; species Protobothrops mucrosquamatus. Next base: position 104,800 of record NW_015387384.1, read on the forward strand.
TATATAAATATAATTCAGTTAATCAGGAATAACAATCAGGAATAAAAAGTTAAAGTGAAGAGAATGAGCAAAAAAGCTGTATATTCCAGGGAACTGTGGATTCCTCTATATCTGTGGTGGTGAACCTATGGCATGCATGCCATAGGCATCATGCAGAGCCGTCACTGTGGGCATGCACACCATTGCCACAGACAGAGGGACGCAGGGCTGGGTTCCTCCCCTCCCCCTCTCCACACATGCAGAGTCCAGGAACAGTTGTGAGAGGTGGGCAGGGTGAGGGAACCTATAAAAGGAGTTTTGGCGGGAGAGTGAGTGAGCGGCCTTTGGAAGCGACCAGTGGTGGGTTTCAAATCATTTAACAACAGATTCTCTGCTTCGCCTTCCTTCCGTCTTGGTCGGGCTGGGCTGCTTGGGGGTCAGCTGGGGTGGGTGCAAGAGGGTGGGGGTCATCAGGTCCCGGCTGGGGGAAGGTGAGGGGGTCTGGCTAGGGGTGGGTGGGAGGGCCGGGATGCCTCCACAGAGAAAAGCTGCCCCCCACCAGCCGAGCCTCTTACCCACACTGCGGTCACGTAGGATTGCATAGAAGGGGCATGGAGCATGGGGCTGGGGGGGGCGGCCAGCAGGGAAGAATCAGAACCACCATCCCCCTTCCGCAGTGCAGCCCCATCGGCATGGGCGGAGACAGCCCCGGGACAGCCGGAAAGAAGCCCTCACCTGGTGCAGGCCCTGTCTACACAGTGGCTCTGACAGAGGCGGCAGCTGCTGCTCCTCCTGCTGCTCCGAGCCCCTTGACTGGCCAACCACACAGGGAAGCAGGAGGTGGCAGTGATCCCTGCATCGCCAAGCCCAGCTGGCAGCAGATCTGGAAGCGAAGCTGGACTGCCCATCCTCACGCTGGTGGAAGCAGTGGTGGGGGAAGGCGAGCTGTGGCACACGCCCACCCCTCCCTGCTGACACCCTACATCATCGCACACGCACTTCCCGGAGGTGCACATGGCACAATGTGGGGCAGCAGCGGCAAAGGGTGGAAGCATGCCAGATCCCGCCTTCCCCCACCGCCACCCCCACCAGCGTGAGGATGGTGGTACAGCTTCACTTCCAGATCTGCTGCCTGACACCATCAGTTTCCGCACACAGAGGCCAGTGAGCGCATGGCGGCTGACCGTGTCCATCAGCAGCCACAGCATGCTGGCTGTCCTGCATAATGGCGAACTGGCCATGAAGCCCCATCGGCGTGGGCGGAGATGGCCCCGGGACAGCCTGAAGGAAGCCCTTGCCTGGCCTGGGCCCATCCACTCGACGGCTCTAACGGGGGTGGCTTCTGCTGTTGCTTCGACCGGTCAACCATGCAGGGAAGCAGGAGGAGGTGGAGGGGCAGCCAGGGGTCTGGAGCTGCCTTGGCTGCTCGCTGGCAGCCAGATGAGGCAGCGGATTTCATGCACCAGAGCCCTGGCTGCCTCTCCACCTCCTCCTGCTTCCCTGCATGGCTGACTGGTCGGAGCAGCAGGAGGAGCTTCCTTCCGGCTGCCCCAGGGCCATCTCCGCCCATGCCGATGGGGCTCCGTGGCCAGTTCACTATTGTGCAAGACAGCCAGCATGTTGTGGCTGCTGATGGACACCGCTGGCCTCTGTGTGTGGGGGCCGATGGTGTCAGGCAGCAGATCTGGAAGCGAAGCTGTGCCACCCATCCTCGCACTGGTGGGGGCAGCGGCGGGGAGGAGGCAAGATCTGGCATGCGTCCACCCTTTGCCACTCCTACCCCACATCATCCCACGTGCACCTGTGGGACATGCATGTGGGATGATGTGGAGAGGAGTGGGCATGCACCACAGCTTACCTTCCCCCACTGCTGCCTCCACCAGCGCGAGGATGTGCGGCACAGCTTCACTTCCAGATCTGCTGCCAGCCGGGCTTGGTGATGCAGGGATCATTGCCGCCGCCTCCTGCTTCCCTGTGTGGTTGGCCGATCAAGGGGCTCGGAGCACCAGCCGCCTCCCCTGTAAGAGCCACCGTATACACAGGGCCCGAACCAGGTGAGGGCTCCTTTCCGGCTGTCCCGGAGCTGTCTCCACCCATGCCGGTGGGGCTGCCATGATGCAGGACAACCAGCAGGCTGTGGCTGCTGACAGACACTGTCGGCCCCCATGCGCTCACTGGCCTCTGTGTGTGTGGGGGGAATGGTATCAGGCAGCAGCTGCTCCGGCCCCTGCCTCGCCTTGCCTTGCCCCACGGCAATTGGCACACCTACCCTGCCTCGCCTCGCCTCGCAGAATGAGCCTCCAGCCCACCGCCCCATCCGCCAGAGACCCCCTGGATCTCCCCCATCTTGCCTGGTCCCCACAGGTGTCCCTCCCCACGAGCATCATGCAGGTGGCCACACCCACCACAGCCACGCCCACCCAGTCAGCCGTGACCACCGTGGCCACGCCCACCCAATCGGTCACGCCCACCCGGTGATAAATAAATGGGTTTTGGGTTGCAGTTTGGGCACTCGGTCTCTAAAGGTTCGCCATTACTGCTCTAAATGGAGAAAGTAATCTCCTGAATAGATATTTTTTTTAAAGGTGTATATAATGAGAGTTGCCGTTTGCTTGCTGTGAGTGATTACTTCTAGCAGAGCAAGCAGACACTTTGGAAGAAATATATGGAAGACAATTTTTTGGGAACAAACTCACTGAGCAAATGGACAACTAATAGGATTTTGGCAACAAAATTTAGCATGGAAACTCAAGTATGAGATATCTAAGAAATTTCCATTTAAGGTAGCAAGACAGAAGACAGGAGAGAAAATGACTGGATGGCACTCTGCAGTTATGATGTACAAAACGTGTGGAACATTTTTCTTATCTTGAAAGAATGAAGTATGCATATTCAGTAAATATAAACCCATTATAGTACTCAAAAAAATGAATATACAGTATATATAACTCAGCTATAAATGAGGATAGAGAACTTTAAGACCAAAGAAAGATTGAGATAGAGGTAATCCTCGACTTATAACAGTTCATTTAGTGACCATTTGAAGTTACAATGGCACTGAAAAAAGTGACTTATGACTGTTTTCCACTTACGACCGTTGCAGCAACCCATGATCACATGATCAAAATTCAAATGACAGTTGCAGTGTCTTGGGGTCATGTGATCATCTTTTGTGACTTTCTGACAAGCATAGTCAATGGGGAAGTCAGATTCACTTAATAACCGTGATATTAACTTAACAATTGCAGTGATTCATTTAATAACTATGGCAAGAAAGGTTGTAAATTGGGGTAAAACCTGCTTAACAAATGTCTTGCTTAGTAACAGAAATGTTGGGCTCAATTGTGGTCATAAGCCAAGGACTATCTGTATAGGAGGTGACAAAAAAGAGCAAAACAGAGGTACTGTCTCAACAAATACAAACGAGAAACAGATTCAGAACCTATTTTACAAACCAGAACTCAAGGAAAGCTTTTAGTTAGTTAAAGAAGAAATAAAGGAGAGTAACTATTCCCCTGCTGAATGTGAAATAAGATAAATTGGTGTTACATTCCAGGAGGGGGGGGGGAAGAATTTTAATGATCAGTACCAGATTAACAGAATTGGAAGGGGCCTTGGAGGTCTTGTAGTCCAACATTCTGCTCAAGAGGAGACCGTGTACCATTCCAGACAAGTGGCTATCCAGTCTTTTGATGACTCTTTTCTATGACTCCTTTGTATGAAAAACAGAATTAAATATATGCTGGTTGGGCTTGGAAGTATACTGTTTTCTGGAAGTATGGATCAAGGATATGATAGAATAACTGCAAAGAGATCTAAAGTTTATAGACTGGAAGTCTTTTCTGATTATGTTTTGAAGTTCAGGAGGGAAGTTGAAGAAATAGGAACTCAGATGTCTTCATCCATCCTTCTAGTCCATGGAAAAGGATTGAAAAGGTAAAATACAATGCTGCAGATGAATGAATAGCTACAGAAATGGTACAGAAAGGAAAGATTTCAGTTTCTAGCACCAAGGTCTGTATTACATGGTTGATTGATGGATGGATGGCTAGCATATGATGCACTTCTCAGAAATACTACAGTTAACTAAAACATGAATTTCTTTAAGAGTGAATGCTGCATGGGATGGAAATTAAACTTCAGATAAGGACTTGTGAATTACCAAAGGAAGTGAAAGAGAAGCTATAGTGGGATCTATTAAACATTCTATGAAAAATTAGGAAGACATGTATTTTGTATTTACATAATAATTGTCAAGATATGAACCCTACTGTCTTTAGGACTGCTGCTAACTTGCCAACAGTTACAGGTGTGTGTGTGTGTGTGGAGGCGGAAGAGTTTGGGATTCACAGGTGTTCCCTATCAGCATGAGAGCCGAAGACCATTGAGAGAATGTTTTGATGGACCAAAGTTTCTTTTCATAACAATTGCTGGAAGATTTATTGGACAATGTGATCTGAACTGTCAGAGGAGAGGGAAAGTTTTGCTCTTTTAATTATCTGTTTCCCGCCATAGTTTCAGAGTTAGCTTTTCTTCAAACTTGCCGGATTGTTTATGCCTAATAAAATTAACATTGGAGCTCATCATGTCTCTAGTGTTTGCTTGGTTGAGCTTATTCAGCTGGCTTTTCAGCTCAGAGTATAGAAAATGCTGAAGTGGATAAAATGTGTCCTAAATATCATTATAGGAAAACAAATATGATTTCTTAGATATAGGTTTTGGGATAACTGAAATACAACAGTTAGAGGATATAGCTTGTTCAAAAGAAACAAAAAAAAGTAGACTATAGTGATAATCTTTGACTACCTGAAATGATATCAAACAGAGTAAGTCCAAGAACTGCTCCCTATGATGGAATATTAGATTTAATATTAATGTTTTGAAAATATTGCTGAAGGTTAAGAGTAACTCCACACTAAGGTCAAAGACCGAGCATGGGCTATTTATCCTGATGAGGAACATATTCCCCTAATTCCTCTAGAATTGTTTTCAAATATTGTATGTCTGTGAATTGATATCTGCTCAACCAAAGAATATTCATGCCTATAGCTCTTTAGATTTTTTTTTAAATAGAATACTATTTATTGAATTTAAAATCATGGAACTAAAGAACAGTAAGCAATCTGGTAAAACAAACTGTCACAGATTAAGTAGGAAAATAGAAAGCAAAGCATCATTATGAGCTAGAGGATGCAGTTTCTGCCATGTTTTCTCTTAGGAAATTGAGCATTTGAATTGAGTATTAGTATTAGAATTGAGTATTAGGAAATTGAGTACCTTAAGTTTTTGTACTTGTCACCCAATCATTGCAATTCAGCCCACTGAAGATATTTAAGGGATATTTGTAACAGGAAGGCAAGTGAAATACATCTCTGTAAATATAGATCTACATCCAGTCTACTTACGAGATAATATAGAAAAGGTGGAGGCAGCTATGTTTCTCTCTCTCTCTCTCTCTCTCTCTCTCTCACACACACACACACACACACACACACACACATTATGTGGGGCTTTTAGATGTACAATTTCTGATCTTTACATCAAAAAAGTTTGAAATGAAAGAAATCGTATCCTCCATTATCAGAATACCAAAATATGGAAGTGATCAATATAGTAATCCTTGAGTTACAAATGTAATAGTCCTGCCAATTACATTCGTAATCACATTCAATGATCCCTCCCTGCTTCACCCAGTGTATTTGCTAATTGAATGTGAAGGTTATTAAGTGCACATGAGGTATCTCAGGGTGGAGAAGGCTATGGGGGGGGGCTAGTGATGGAGCAGGCTACCTGCTTCAGACCACCCAAGACCTCCCACGACCCACTGTTGCCCCACCCCCCATCCTGCCGCACCGGGTCTCCACAAGCACTGGGCCTGTGGAAATTCACTTACTTTTCAAAGATCTCAATGATCAAGCAAGCTGCCTCCTCTCCAGCCCCTCTGCCACAGTTTCTTTATCCATTCCTGGCGGTTCAAAAGCAGAGCAATGAGAGCAAAGGCAGAGTGGGACGAGCCTGCCCTGCTCAACTTGGCTGACACATTGAAGCTGCCTGCGCAGGATACCCGATCCACTTTTGGAGCACTGGATAGCCTCGGTGGGTCTGAAGGAGAGGGAGATCGCACTCCCAAAGGCCTCTGTCCCTTTGTAAAAGCTTTTGGTGCAGTGGACAGGCCTGAAGGAGCGCGAGATCGCACCCCCAAAGGCTTCTGTTCTTTGCACCAAGAGGGACAGAAGCGCTCCTTGAGGCCTGTTCTCTGTGCCAAAAGCTTTTGCAAAGGAACTGAGATCTTTGGGAGGGCGATCTCGCGCTCCTTCAGACTCACCGAGGCTGTCTGCTGCTCCAAAAGCGGATCAGGTGTCCTGTGCAGACAACCTCAGTGAGTCAACCAAGCTGAATCGGGTGCGCTCGCCTCACTTTGCCTCTGCTCTCACTGCTTAGCTTTTGGCGTGCCAGGAGCAGGCAAAGAAACCACACTGCAGCGCAAACCCCACAGTAATGAGGTTGGAGAGGAGGCAGATCGCTTGTGGAGAGAGAAGGAGCGGCCAGCCTGTTTTGGAACTCTGGATCATCAAAAGATAAGTGAGTGATCAGTAACAGGGTGGGAAGGAGCCGGTGGCTAGCATAGCAGGGCCAGTGCCTGTTAGGCCCTGGAGGGGGGGAATAGGCAGGAAGAATGTTGCAGTTTCTCTGTAGTTGGTCATAACGGTGAACTGCCATGATGCTGCAACATTTGTAACTTCAGGACTGTGTCATAAGTACTTTGGGGGGTTGTCGTAACTTTGAACCATCGCTAAGTGAACTGCCGTAACTCGAAGGCTACCTGTACTAGAGAGAAAAGTCTGTATAAACAATTGTATCTATTTATTTATATTCAATTTGGAGGCCATATCTATGAAAGAATTGTTGGCATTCATGTGTTCCTCCCATGTTAATATGGAGCTGCCCCTATACAAACGAATAGGTAACATTCTGCTTAAAGGAGCAAATATTGTGACATGAAATTTGGTTTTGATTCATCAATCTGTCTGTTTACTTGGATATGGTTAGGAACACAGCTATTTGCTTAATTTATCAACAGGAAGCCAGATATTGCTGGCAGTTATGTGTGATGTATTTTTGCTCATTAGACAGCACATAATAAAGAGCATAATGGATCGTCCGATGAGATATTACACATGGCTGCTGAGTAACTTAAAGTTGAATGTTTGCATCTTAACTCCCAAACAGCAGTATTTAGACAAGAAAAGAGAAATATATCAAAGCAATCTTTTATGCTTCTTCAATTTCTTGAATCGGTAACGGGGTGGGAAGAAGCTGGTGGCTAGCATAGCAGGGCCAGTGCCTGTTAAGTCCCGGGGGGGCTAAATACACTCTCTCTGCTTAACCAGGCTTAATAAAGCAATGATGTTTTAAAAACCTTGTTGTTTTAGGTCAGATTATATTAAATAATGGGACCATAAAGAGTCCCAGAAATGAAGAAGAAAGATGGCTGCTGACCAAAAGTTCATCACAATGATTTTACTAGCCTCCAGCAAATACTTCTCATCTATCATTAAAGTTTGTGTGCTTCCATTATATTTTCAATTTTAATCATTTCTATTGTGCTATGTGTATTTATTGGTGATCCAAATTTTGGACAGTGCAACTATTCTTTTATGGTGTGTCATGTACATACACAATTTATTACAATCAGGATAAGGTATCACTCCAGATGAGTACAGGTGGTCCTCAGCTTACAACCACATTTGAGTCCAAAATTTCTCTTGTTAAGTGAGACATTTGTTAAATGAGTTTTGCCTTTTTTATGACTTTTCTGGCCACAGTTGTTAAGTGAATCATTGCAATTGTTAAGTTGGTAATACGTCATACACATGAATCAAGCATCTGAATTTTGATTATGTGACCACAGAGATGCCGCAATGGTTGTACTGTAAAAAATCGTCATAAGTCACTTTTTTCAGTGCCGTTGTACCTTCAAACAGTCACTAAATGAACTATTGTAAATTGAGGATTATCTGTAATTTATTTTGCCAAAGTCTTCAAAATTTATCTAAAATAATAGCAAGGGTATTCCCCACAACAGGAGGCTCCTGTCACAGAGAGTCTTCAAACAAAAAATGGCAAAATAAATGACTAAATAAATAAACATACTATGACATACATTTTATTGAATTCTCTCCTGAAATAACCAAATTAAGAAATTTTAATAAAATGTTTTGAGGTGAGAAGCTCAGAAGACCCCATTAATGGATCTTTCATAAAAGTTAAGTCTGTCTACAGGTAATCCTCAATTTACAACCAGTCACCTAGCCATCATTCAAAGTTCCAATGCACTATTGGGAAGGTATTAACAACCCAAATTTAAAATTCCAGTGGCTCTCCCACAGCAGTCACATGATTGCACTTTGGACACTCAGCAACCAGCCTGCACTTATATCTGTTTCTACCCTCATACACAGTCAGCTTTTTAGCAAAAAACTAATGTCATGGTTCCGACATATGAAACTCTTCAAAGAACATCGAGGCATTGTTTACCTTAAAGAATCTTTATTCGAATAGCAACACATTGGCATGTACATAGGCCAAGCCAAATCTGGCTTCCCCTCTCCTCAGCACATAGTATCAAAGCACAATTCCCTCCTCTAACTAACAGTCATAAATCACATTCGCCAATTAGGTTGAAATGTTGGCTTTCCACCCAGTTCTTCATCCCACCATGTCTTATCATCTCTTATTACAAACAGCTTTGGTTCTCACTATTATACAGTATTGTTTGGTCTAACTAATCTCCCATGCACATTCCTCCCCCCCCCCCAGCATCATCTAATTCTAACTCTAAAGTAAAACCTAAAGTAAAGGAAAATGGATGCATCTCCATATGTTGTCAAAGCAAGAATATCCGATGTTAGCAGTGTTGACATCCGGCCCCCCTTACAAAAAGGACAGATCCTGTAATGTAAACAAAAGCATATGTTAGGGACTGTCTCTCGGTTTATTTGGGTGTTTCCTATAAAACCTTTTGATGAGTCTGTCGGCTTTCACATCGCTAGCTTTCACCCAAATGGCTTCAGACAATGTATAACCCTTCCATTGCACTAGGTATTGCAATTTCCTTTTAAACATTCTAGAATCAAGAATACGCTTTACTTCATAGTGAGTCTGACCCGCTACCACGAGAGGTCCGGGTGCCTTCTTCAGAGGAGGTCTTAATGTGGAGCCCCTAAAAGGTTTCAACAAGCTGCAATGGAAGACAGGATGCCCTTTCCCTAAAAGCCTAGGAAGTTTTAATTCTACTGTGACTGGGTTAATGATCTTTATGATGGGGAAAGGCCCTAAGAATTTCGGTCCTAATTTCTTGCTAGGTAATCTGAGGCGTAAATATTTAGTCAACAGATAAACCTTTTCTCCAATTTGGAATGTTCTTTGAGGAGCCCTCTTTTTATCTGCCTGCTTTTTATAGGTCTCAGAAGTCTTTTTTAAAGCAGTTTTCGTGGCTCTCCAAACTTCTTCCCACTCCCTCACCCATTGAGCAAGTGTCTGGGAAGGTGGGGGCGCTTGGGGGTATTCAGGTATCGGGCTGAACTTTTTTCCTGTGGCTACTCTAAAAGGTGTGAAGCCAGTGCTGCTGTGAAGAGAGTTATTGTAAGCCACCTCTGCAAAAGGGAGATCAGTCCAGTCGGTCTGTTGGTAGGAAACATAACATCTGAGATATTGCTCCACCATCTTGTTAGTGGCTTCCGCGGCCCCATTAGTAGATGGGTGAAAAGCGGATGATAGACCTTGAGATGATCCAATTAATTTAAGAAAGCTCCTCCAAAACGTAGCTGTGAACTGCATCCCCCTATCCGAAATTATTCGTTTAGAGGCTCCATGTAGCCGATAGATACGTTTCAAGAACAATTTAGTCAATCATTGGGCGGACGGGAGCCCTTTGCAGGCAATGAAGTGAGCCTGCTTTGAAAACAGATCTATCACTGTCCAGATGACAGTATTTCCTCTACTTTCAGGTAGATCTACTATAAAGTCCATAGCAATTTCTTCCCAAGGTTGGGAAGGGTCTGCCACTGGCTGCAGTAACCCAGGGGGTTTCCCTGGAATTCTTTTCATGGTGGCACATACAGTACAACTCCTGACATAATCTTCCACATCTCGTTTTAGTCCCGGCCACCAAAACTGCCAGCGGATGAGATGTAGAATTTTTAAATATCCAAAGTGTCCAGCTGTTTTATGTCATGGCTGTGTTTGAGAACGTTGAGATGGAGGGCTTCTGGCAAGTATAATTTCCCTCCCTTGTAAGCCAAGCCATCCCTGTATGTTAGGGAGGTTTGATTGTCTTTGAACCATTGATCGGTGAGGAACTCTTGTTTTATTTTCTTTGCCCCAGGGTCATCAGGGTTAGGGGCCCTGCGAGGCATGAGTTGAGCAGCAGTTTGTGGATTGGAGATAATTGCCTTGTTAACCTCTTCACGTTCGCTTTTGTATTGGGGCAGTCTGGATAGAGCATCAGCTAGGAAGTTTTTTCCTCCCAGTATGTACTTTAGATTGAAGTTAAAACGGTTAAAGTACTGTACCCACCGTACCTGCTTTGGGGACAGTTTGCGGGGAGTTTTCAGTGCTTCTAGATTTTTGTGATTTGTCCATACTTCAAAAGGCACCTTGCTCCCTTCTAAATAATGTCGCCAGTTTATTAGACCCCATCTAATTGCGAAAGCCTCCTTTTCCCATATGGCCCACCTCCTTTCGTTTTCAGTAATTTTTTTTGAGGTATAGGCATAGGGTTGCAAAGCTCCCTTTTGGTTTCTTTGCAGCAATATAGCTCTGATGGCCACATCGCTGATGTCGGCTTGAATTACAAAGGGCTCCCCTGGGCAGGGGTGCTTTAGGACCGGCTCAACAGCAAATAGTCTTTTTATATTCTCAAAAGCGGTTTGATAGCCCATAGTCCATGTTAGTGGTTGGCCCGGTCGCGGTTTCCCCTCTCCCTTGCCTGTTTTGAGTAGTTCTGTAAGGGGTAGGGCAATTTCAGCACAGGAGAGGATGAATTGACGGTAGAAGTTGGCAAAACCTAGGAAGCTCTGGAGCTGTTTGCGGGTCTTTGGGGGCTGCCATTCGATTACAGCTGGGTCCATTTCAATGCCCTCATTGGAAATTCTATAGCCAACATAATCTAATTGGGTCTGGTGAAATTCGTATTTTGATAGTTTGACATAAAGCTTGGCATTCAATAGTTTCTTTCACACTTCTCTCACCAGGTTTATATGGTCAGTCATATTTGTGCTGTATATCAGGATGTCATCAAGATACACCAGAACTCTCTTGTATAAATGATCATGTAGGGCCTCATTAATCAATTGCATGAATACGGCTGGGGCTCCCTGTAGCCCAAATGGCATGACTTTGAACTGATAGCTTCCCAAGGGGCAGTTGAAGGCAGTTTTTCACTCATGTCCCTCTTTTACTCTCACCCAGTAATATGCTTCTCTCAGGTCTAATTTAGTAAAGACACTTCCCTTGGCCAGGTGGATTAGTAAGTTTTTTAGGAGGGGGAGGGGGTATTTATTTTCCATACTCACTGCGTTCAGAGATTTATAGCCTATGCAGAGATGAAGAGATCCATCTTTTTTTTCTCTAAACAACACAGGGCCCCCCATAGCAGACTTGGCCCGTTCAATGAACCCCCTCTCTAGGTTTTTGTCCACATATCGCTGCATCTCCTCCATTTCGGGGAGGGGACATGGCGTACATTCTCAGTCGTGGGAGTTTGGCTCCCGGCAACAGTTCAATGGAACAATCATTGGGTCGGTGGGGAGGCAGGGTGTCGCATTCCTTCTCACTAAATGCCTCCACCAGGTCCCAGTACTTGCTGGGGATGAGTGGCTCGCCTGGTGGAGATGAGGCAGCCATGTGCGCTTGCTCGTTGGGTGGGCTAAAGGTTCCTGTGACATCCGTTGAATCAATAGGGGGCTTGGGCTCTATAGGTAGCCTCACAGTTCTCATTCCCTTCTCCCACCAAATAAATGGCTTCCATTTGTCCAACCAGGCTAATCCCAGGCTCACCGTTTCAGTCATTTTTGGAGCCACCTGGAAGCGAATGAACTCCGAGTGCTCACCTCTTTCTAAGAGTAGGGGTTCAGTTAATTGCGTGACTAAAGTCCCTCCCATCATGGAGCCATCGGCTTTCTCAAACCTCACAGGTTTGGAGAGCAGCTTTGCTTTTCCTGGCAAATGGTAAGATAATCATGCATCGGGAGCATCCGGAATCGACTAGTACTTTTAAATCTGCCTGTCCCCCCAATTTAGGAATTATGAGTTTGGCAGGTAGAGATAAAGGTGGGACGTGTCGACTCACCATTGGGTCATTCTCTCCTTCATCGTCGCTGTTGAAAGAAGGTAAAGTGGGGGCGGGTCCAGCCTGGGTTCCAGCATCCTCCTGGGCAACAGGTTCCTGTGGGATCCATAGGATTTCTCTCTTGCTGGCTGCTGGACAGGTGTCAACACTGCTAATATTGGATATTCTTGCTTTGACAAAATATGCAGAACTGTCTGGTATTTTTAGAGTTAATTTAGATGATGCTGGGAGGGGAGGAGAAAGAATGTGTGTAGAGAGTAATTACGCAGACTTCAGAATGGAAGTGAACCTTTGCCCCCCAGGCTGATTGGGGAACGTGATTTATGACAGCAAAATAAGGGAGGGAAAATGCTAGCAAAATAACAGCTCAGGGGAGGAGATTTCAGATCTTGGCATCCCATTTATGGCATGCCGACATTATGTTACACAAAATAGAGGCTTTTTAGGATAAACAATGCCTGGAAGTTCTTTGAAGTGTTTCATTAGTTGGAACCTTGACATCAGCTTTCTTTCTCGCTGCTGGTACCGGTCTGTTCTGCTGTTGGGGGTAGGGGACTGGGCAGTTCGCTGCTTGGTGTCCCTGTTGTCCGTATCGGAAGCACTTGATTGGCGGGCCTGCAGGTGGCCGGGGTCATTCAGCAGTTGCAGCAAATGGAAGTTTTCAGCAGGGTTGTTGCCATTTAGGTTGCTCTGGCTTTGGTTCGGCTTCAGGTGGGGGAGGCTTCTTGTAGCGGGCAAGTTGAATGTCTAGTCTTACTGCTACCTGGTACCATTCTTGCAGCTGATCAGGTACTGCTCGATAGATGCAGGCCTGATAGAGGTGATCGTCTAGTCCAGGGGTAGGCAACCCAAAACACTCAAAGAGCCACTTGGACCCATTTCCCACCGAAAACAAAACACTGGGAGCCACAAAACCCTTTTGATATCTAAAATGAAAATAACACTGCATATATCCTTTTTTACCTTTAATATATATATATTACCTTGAGTGTTTTTTGATGCACCCTGTCGGCCCAAATATGGGAGGAAGAAATCTGTCTGGCTGATGAGAGCTAATTAGCTAATTAGCTTGAAATAGCTATTCATATATATATATATATGTTTTCTGAGGTTTTCGCAGGTGTTTGTATGTAGGTCTTTGGTCATTCGGGTTCTCTCCTGCGTAAAATTGGAAGTGTCCTGGCGACGTTTCGACGAAGTCACATTCGTCATCTTCAGGCTGGTGTCTTCAGCTTCATGCTTCTGGGAGTAGTGTGCGATCGCAGCTGTTTCTTCCTTTTAACTGCCCGTGGGGTTTGAGCTGATTGGGTGGGAGCTTGGCTGTGTTCTGATTGGTTGGAGGTGTGTTCTGATTGGTTAAGGAGCATGGCTGTGCTCTGATTGGCTGGGGGGTTGGCTGTGCTATGATTGGCTGGGGGAGTGTTCTGTTTGGGTGGGGGCTTTGTTGTGCTCAGGTTAGTCTGAGTTGCAGGGGGATTTGAGATGGTGAGCTTCATTGCTGTAGTTTGGCTTCGTGTTCGTGGTCGTGCCACATCTTTATGGTGGGTGTCAGTTTGCTTCATGTATAGATTGGAGAGGTTTAAAGTGGCTAATGATGCAGCTGTGGACTGGCTTCTAGTTTGTGGTCGTGCCTCATCATCTGTGTGGGTTTGGGTTTGCTTTTTGCGTGGATGTGTGGTGGTGACCTCCTGTGTGGTTTTCGTGAGTGTGGGTCTGGTGTCGTTCTTTGTGTTAGGGACTCGTTTGCCAATAAGGGCGGGTTTCCA
>NW_015387384.1:119670-120734 GCF_001527695.2 Protobothrops mucrosquamatus
TGATTTTGGTCAGGCTGGTTTCAACTCCGCATATAATGGTTTCAGTGGGGATGTGTTTGGGAGCGACTGCAAAGTTGAATCCTTTGGAAAGGACATTGGTTTCGGCTTTGGTGAGGATCCTATCTGAGATGTTATGCACTGTTTGTTTCATGTGTGGATGTGAAGGAGGAGGGGTTTGTTTCTGGCGTTCTTGTAGTCTACGGAGTTTGTTGGTGTGTGTGCCTGTCTTGAGGGTGGTCTGTGTTTCGGCTTTCCAGACGGCAAGTTGTTTCGTCATCTTCAGGCTGGTGTCTTCAGCTTCGTGCTTCTAGGAATAGTGTGTGATCGCAGCTGTTTCTTCCTCCCAGGATTGACGGTGGAGGGGTGCGTGATGGAAAACAGAGAAAGGATGCGAAAGGACTGCACACGGGGGAAAGAAACGTACTTGGAGTGCAAGAACATAGACAGCTGGGCCCTGTTACACGTTCACGTAGCCAGATGCAGGCAATTAGAGGCTGTAAGTTCCCTCCCAGGAACCGCCTTCTTTGAACCCTGACGATGTCGGGAGTGCCCGACGAAAGCTAGGTTTAGTCTATTAAATATTTTTACTTACTCTCTTGGTGATCAGCATTATTTATTGGTTATAAATTATATTGGGAATAAATTATTTATTTATTCCGCGTAAAATTGGAAGTGTCTTGGCGACGTTTCGACGAAGTCCCATTCGTCATCTTCAGGCTGGTGTCTTCAGGTTCATGCTTCTAGGAGTAATGAGTTTGGTGCACCCTGTCGGCCCAAATATGGGAGAGCCTGTGGATGGCTCTAGTTTGAGCTGATACAGGCAAAAGATTCCTTTCTCCCATATTTGGGCCGACAGGGTGCACCAAACTCAAGATAATCCTTCTCCCCTGTCTCATAGCTGACAAAGTGAGAAAGAGCCTGTGGTCTAGAGGTTAATACATCTGCCTAACATGCAGACAGCCCAGGTTCGAATCTCAGAAGGGTATGTCTGGTTGAAAAGAACTAAAAAGTTCGAAATGGCTATTCCAGTTCTCCCTTAATTCTTTGTTAGCAATCCAAATTTT
>NW_015387384.1:123586-125843 GCF_001527695.2 Protobothrops mucrosquamatus
ATGAGTCGGGGCGTCAACATTACTTCATCTATAAAGGGGCCCTCCCACTAACCAACATACACCCTGATGACGTTGATAGATATTCAACGAAAGCTAGGTTTTTAAATATTTATTAAAACTTTTTGGTTTTAACTCTTCCTGGTGTTCTAGTGTCGTTGTACAGCTTTTAACATGTATATACCCAGGAATCACTCGACCAGTTTTAGTGTAATTTTATATATATATATATATATATATATATATATATATATATATATATATATATATATATATATATATATATATATATATATATATATATATATATATATATATATATATATATATATATATATATATATAATTACAGCTTTCGTGCTGGTGACTAATCTTTTCTTGCCTCCCCTGCCTACGTGTGTAATGCTGCTCATTATCTCTTGCCTGTGACCCTGGGTTCGGTGGACTCTTTTCCCCCCTTTTTTGATTATTCAAGCTCTCCATATCCCTCAACTCCTCCCCCCTCTTACACTCCTTCCTTCCCTGTCCTGGTGGTCCTGCTGCGATGTATTCCCTGTCCCCCTCCTCTTTTCCACGCTCCACATTTACATACCAGCTGTTATCCCTTATTCTATGGGGCCACTTTACAAAACTCTCACACCTTCTCCTCACTTCCATACTCCCATACTTCTACATCCACACGATCCTCGCTCTTAACGTTGTTATCCCGTGCCTCCTCTATTTCCTCCCTCCCCCCGTCTCCGATGCCTTCAACCTCCGTGCTAACCCGGACGCCACCGCCGCCCTCATCTGGTGGCCCTGTTGCGATGTGTTCTCTATCCCCTTCCTCTTTTCCATGCCCCTCATTTATATACCAGTTGTTATTCCTTGTTCTATGGGGCCGCCTCTCCAACCTCTTATACCCTCCCCTTACCTCCATTCTACCCTCTTCTACATTCACACAACCTTCATACATACAGTTGTTATCCCGTGCCTCTTCTGCTTCTTCCCTCCCTCCGTCTCCGATGCTTACAACCTTCGTACTAGCCCGGACGCTAACGCCACCCTCGTCTCCCTACTCCCTTTCCATGTTCCTTTCCTACGTTCCTTTTTCTATGGGGTTGCACCTCCAATCCCTCCATTTCCCCTTCACCCACTCTATCCACCAGTCGATCATCCCCATAGTTATTAGTCCATCCAGGCTCAGTTTTTCTCCTCTCCCCATTTTCAATGCTCTCAGCCTCCGTATCATCTCAGCCTCCGTATCATCATGAAGACTCTGAAGACACTGGCAGTGGATCAGCGAAAGCTAAGTTTGTTTTAGTATTGTAAATAGTTGCTTTTATTGTTTTAAACTTTTTAACAATAAACAGCTGATTTATCTTCTTCCCAGAGTTCGAGGATTGTATATTATTGGATGTGTGTGTGTGTGTGTGTGTGTGTGTATATATGTGTGTGTGTGTGTGTGTGTATTTATATGTATGTATGTATGTATGTATGTATGCATGTATGTATGTATGTATGTATGTATATGTATGGGTGTGGCTAGCTGATGAGGACAAATGAGTCTGAAATAGCTATACTAGTCTCCCACTTAAAAATCTTTAACTCTTTGTCAGCAAAAAGAAATCTGAATTTATCTATCTATCTATCTATCTATCTATCTATCTATCTATCTATCTATCTATCTATCTATCTATCTATCTATTCATCCATCCATCCATCCCCTAAGGGTAAAAAAGGATATATGCAGTGTTATCTTCATTTTAAATGTCAAAAGGGTCCCTCTCTCTGTCTCTCTCTCCCTCCCTCCTCCCTATCTCTCTCTCCCTCTCTCTTTCTGCCCTTAGTCTGCCAGTCCTCTTCCCCCACTCTTTCTTTCTCTCCCTCTCTTTCCTCTCTCTCTCTCTCCCTCCCTCCCTCTCTCTCTCTTTCTCTCCCTCCCTCTCTCCAATCTTCTGCTTACCTGGCAAGCTGGCTTCAAGCTGTTCTCCAACAAGCTCAGAGGTAGGCAACCTCGGCTCTTTTATGACTCATGGACTTCAACTCCCAGAATTCCTGAGTCAGCATAGCTGGGCTAGCTAGCTCTCTCCTGCCCTTCCTGCTTCCTGCAGAGACGCAGCAAAGGGAGGAGCCCCACCCAAAAAGCTTTTCAGTTTGTCGGAGAACACCGTGAGTCTACTCTTTTACACACACACACACACACTCACACAGAGAGAGAGAGAGAGAGAGAGAGAGAGAGAGAGAGAGAGAGAGAGAGAGAGAGAGAGAGAGAGAGAGA
>NW_015387384.1:126973-130101 GCF_001527695.2 Protobothrops mucrosquamatus
AGAGAGAGAGAGAGAGAGAGAGAGAGAGAGAGAGAGAGAGAGAGAGAGAGAGAAGCAGGGAAGCACAAGTGCCTCTCTCTGTCTCTGTCTTTCTCTGCAAATGGCAGAGGAGGCTGGGAGCCACAGGTTGCCGACCTGTGGTCTAGTCTTTCCCTGAAATGATGGACTATGGATTGCTCAGGCCACCTCTCTATTTGACCGGCTAACTTGCAAAACTCTCGTACGTACTCCAGGGCCGGTCTGCCAGCTTGTTTTATCTTATGGATTTGCTGGGCTCCCCACTGTGGTTGTTGCACCCCCAGTTGCTGCTGGCCCCACCTTGGCTGCTGGTACAATGGCTACTGGGCCCTCTGCTGTGGTTGTTGCACCCCCAGTTGCTGCCTACCCCACCCTGGCTGCTGCTGCATTCTCAGGCGTTGCATGTTCGGGGGCTGTGGCCACCCCCCTTGCTGTGCTAGCAGTGCCTGTGGTTGGGGCATTCCAAGTCGCCGTAGGTCTCCTAAAGGTTGCTGCCTGGGTGGGGGCTGTTGCCATCCCCCCTGCTGTTCCTGTAGATTTGGAGGCGGTGACCAATCCCCTTGCTGTAGACGTCCCCCCATCGGTTGCTGGTCTTCTGGCCTTGGCGCCACCCCAGGTTGTTGCAGGGCCTCTATTATCTGCGGCAAACTCAGAGATTTTTGATCTTCCACCTGCGGGGGCTGCCATACTCCCCTTTGCTGCAGGGGACCCATACTGGGTAATCGATATGCACATCGGTCTGGGGATTTGCTGTCCCAGTGGTGGCCCGGGCCCTCATCTCGTCGGTGGCAGTTGGGGCTTCGGGAGGGGCGGCAACTGGGGCTGTCTCTCCCCGTGGGACTGGAGGCTCTGGCAGGGGGCTTCAGGAGCAGGAAAGCTGCCTGCTCTGGGAAGGAGGAGCTGGTGGCTCCTCTCGGTAGGAGTTGAATGTCCTGATTGCTGGCATAAGGGGAATGGGAAGGTTGCTCCAAACTTCTCATTTCTAGCCCTTCAAGCTTCTCTACCAATTTCTCCACTGACTGACTGCGGGCTGCAGACAGATATTTCCACTCACCCGAGTCCTCAGTGGCAGACAATCTAGTAGCTCTCCCCTGGTCTGGGGAGTGCAATATGCGGGAATCCTTTCATGGTAGTCCAGTCTCATCCACCTTTGAGGCCTTTAAGGGTGGCAAGCTCGGCTCGAAGAATCTGGAGTCTCCGCTGGGCTGGACCCAATCCGACGGCCAGATTAGCTGTCCTAGCTGCTTGGGTTTCGCCCCCAGTTGGGAGGCCTGCAAAAACTCTTTGTCTACCAGCGCGCTGGCTGTCACCCCCCCCCCCCCGCAGCTGCTGTCGGGGTGCTGGCTTCAGGCAATTTCTCCCTCTCCATGACAAAATCTTCCCCGAGTCTTCGTCAACTTATCCCTCAATGTTAGGGACAGCAACTGGGGCTAGGGACTCCTAGATAGTTAGGAAAGTTGGAGATTTTGGCTTAATGTCATGGTTCCGACATATGAAACTCTTCAAAGAACTTCGAGGCATTGCTTACCTTAAAGAATCTTTATTCGAATAGCAACACATCAGCACGTACATAGTCCAAGCCAAAATCTGGTTTCCCCTCCCCTCAGCACATAGTATCAAAGCACAATTCCCTATAACTAACAGTCATAAATCACATTCGCCAATTAGTTTGAAATGCTTTCCACACAGTTCTTCATCTTGCCATGTCTTATCATCTCTTGTTACAAACAGCCTTGGTTCTCACCATTGTCTGACTAATCTCCCATGCACATTCCTCCTCCTCCTCCCCAGTATCATCTAATTCTAATTCTAAAGTAAAACTTAAAGTAAAGGAAAATGGATGCATCTCCATATGTTGTCAAAGCAAAAACATCTGATGTTAGCAGTATTGACAACTGGTGTTTCGATTTTTCAGGAAAACTGATCCATAGCTTAACAACTGCCATAAAAAAGGTCCTAAAATTGGGTCAGTCGTGTGATGGCAGTTATGAGTAGGCTCCATTACAGTTGTAATTTGAGGACTATCCGTACAAAGTTAATTCCATTTTTCTCAATAAAACCAAAAAGAAAATACAGCCATTTGCCATTGTCCAATGTTGGATATCAAAATGATCAGTCCAAAGTGAATGAGGCAAACTCCAAAACTCTCAGTCAGATTCGTGCATTACATCAATACATTCTCACAGCAAAGGTGAACCAGTTTGATCTAGTGGTTAAGGCACCAGGATAAAAAGTGGGAGATTGTGAGTTCAATGTCTCATCTTAGCTATGAAAACCAGCTGGATAACTTTGGGCCAGTCGTTCTCTCTTAACCCAACCCACCTCACAGGGTTGTTGTTGTGAGGAAAATAGGAAAAGGAAGGTGTGTTGGGTATGTTCACTACCCTGAACTATTGGTAAAAGTAATAACGGAAGGATACAAACAAACAAACAAAAACTAATCATTATGACTGTAATACCATTGTCCTCAGACAATATACTATATATCAGGAGTTTGCTCCTAATTTGATGAACATTTCTGGACCTGAAAACTATATGGAATAACTAAATGGCATTTATTTGTTCTAGAACAGAACTTTCCACAAAAGAGGAAACCTTGTTTAATATATTGCAGATTTCCCTTTGCATCTTTTAACATGTCAGATTCTAAATGCTCCACAATGACATTCAATTTGCCAGAAGAGATTTAACACTTTGGTCTTGTTTGGAGTGTATGGGGAGGGAGGGATCTCAAGCTCTCAAACAAAACAATACAGTGTCTAGTCCTGTGGTGGCGAACCTATGGCACGCGTGCCACAGGTGGCACACAGAGCTCTCTCTGTGGGCACGCGCGCCGTCGCCCCAGTCCTAGACCTTAAGCTGGGTTTTATAAAACCTTTTCGCTTTAGGCCTCTGCCGCCATGTGCAAAAAAAAAAAGGTTCAATCAATCAATTTCAGCTTCTCCCGGGGAAAAAAAGATCTCGCAACGTTGGAATTGATTGAACTTTTTAGTCCCACCCAGTCTGCTGTTACCACCATAACCACGCCCACCCAGTGGGCCATGCCCACCCAGCACCCGGCGATACATAAGTGGGTTTGGGGTTGCAGTTTGGGCACTCAGTCTCTAAAA